>NW_005370223.1:7333391-7367210 GCF_000412655.1 Myotis brandtii
AAAGGGGACATATATAATACTTTCAACAATAAAAAATTATTTTAAAAAATAATAATAATAACAAAACAAAACAAATAAGAGCCTGCTTGTACATGTTACCATGGATCCCTGAACTTCTTTCAGCAATTAGTGCATTGGTGATTACTTAATTATTTTATGTCTGTTCTTCCACTATGAGGAGATCTATATCTATCTATCTATCTATCTATCTATCTATATCTATCATGTTTCCCAAAGCCTAGAAGAGTGTTGAGCACATACTAGGTGCTCAATAAATATTTTTGGATTGATTGTCTAAATGACAAACATTCTGAAAACATGGTTTCAAGTTTGAACTTCGTGGCTGTGTGATGACCCACCTAAGTTCTTATGAGAATCAGATGAGCTAGTGTGCTCTAAAATAGTACCTTTGAGTACTTAATTTCCAAAATGTGACCTGTTAAAGCCAGTGGTAACAATGGGCCCTCTGTGGTCTTTGGTTTGGTTCAATTTTTGATTGCATGCCTATAACAAGCAAGATGGAGGTGTGGACATTGCCTAGGAGTCCAGAAAAATTAGGCACAACCTCTTTTCTAAAAGAGATTTATACGATTTGATCAAAGGAGATGAGAATAAAACAAATATGAGAACTGTTAGCAGCCAGGGGATGGGGACACTGGCTTGGTTAAAGGGGCCTGGGCAATAGTGCCCAGTAAAGGGGAGATGGAGGTTCATTGCCTCGGGGATTGTATGGATGGAGAAGACTCAGGAAGGCGAATCGACAAAGGAAAACCTGGGGCTTGGTACCCAAGGAAGCAGAGGCAAAGAGCAACCTGGTACTCCCTCCTGAGAGCGACCATCTTCTCTGCTGGCTAGAGATGGCAGGGCGCCTGGACCTCTGGTCTCCAATGATCAGCATGGGAGGACGTGGAGCGTTTTGAAAAAGGTTTGGAATTTATCTAGATAATTGGATCATTTTGTTCCAATGGTTCCCTGTATTGTCACTTTTTTGTTTAACAATTTGAATGGCTGAATATTTATTGACAGTGGACAGGGTAGGGAAAAAAGGTGCATCCTGCAAAAGGAAGGGAAGAGAAGGAAGCAAGGGGAAATTCCTCATGTTTAGCTTTTGAGGTAGGGAGAGAAAAAAATGGACTACTAAATCCTATGATCCAACAACCTTAGACCTGTTGTGCTGCTCATCACCAGCTGGAAGATCTAGGAAGAAATCCTTACTTACCCACCCGAATGCTTTCAATTGAGAAGAAACACTGAGTTTCTATTTTACCCAGGAGCCTAGAAAAGTTTACCTTCAATCTGTGGAAGACATGACATCTGGGCTCTCTCTTTTCCGTCCTCTAGTTTCCTTTAATTAGCTCCAGGTAGTGGACCTTAACATACCTGGCAGATGGAACCTGCTCACAACGAGTCATTCATTTTCACAGTCCCTTCCTTCCTTCGAGCATCGCGGTGGATTTAAATAATCATGCACGTTAGTGCTTGCTCTGTTCAGATTTCAGCGTGAACATATGTCGTATAGTTACTGAATGTGAGTTAAAGTCTTAAAGGGACAGCTATGAGAAAATCCATTTACCTGGGGTTCTGTTTGAGTTTGATTATTAAGGACAATGAGCGTAACTTTTTATTAGTCTAAGTCCCTCTGTTATGTGAAAGTCCTGAGTCTATGTACTAGTACGTTGCTGGCAAGCATGGTATACAGTTCTGCTTCCGTGGTGAAATTTAATCTTACCATCAGTAAAAGAGACTGCAGTTACATAAACAAAAATCTTCAACTGAAAAGTAGTGTGAACTTGACTTTAAATAAACGCTGCTAGAACTTGTTTCTTATTCACAAACATCAATCCTAATTTGAACTGGAGCCTGATGTGGTCTGTTGAATTGTTCTGATCCTGTTTATTGATTTATTTTGTGCATACCAGTAGTCTTCTAACCTCCCCCAAATTTTAATCACTTTTCACATAGTAGTGGAAAATTTCCTTTCATGCTGTAGGTGTGATTGTTGGAGGCTTTGGAATGGGGCCCAGTGGGTGGTATCATGAGAGCTTGGGAGCGGTGGGCATGCTGGAGTCATTCCTGGTTACAGAGACCTCTGCTGGTGGCATGGGGTGATGCTGCGTTTCTCAAAGTTCAGTTATTGGCCATCTTCACAATTTTTGCCATATCATTCTGCCTGTGCAATTTTTGATTAAAGAATTTCCCTTTTACATTGCACATAGTTAAAAAATTTACAAACGACGCTAGCCTCCTCTCAAGTAATAATATCCGTGTATCGGAGATCTGACGAGCCAGTTGTGTGCCTTAGTTCATGAGATCGATGATACAGGTTTCCCCCACATTGTGAACGTGGCTGGAGTCATGATGTGTTTTACAATGACGCCAACGACCAGGCAGCAGTCGGGACCTGGCTGTCTTGCCTGCCACCTGCTGGTGAGAAGGAGAAGGCATCAGATAAAAACTTGGAAAATAGATGTCAGTGGCGTGGATGGGAATCCCGAGGTCACAGGAGAGCAAGCACCATGCAAGAAACACAGCTTCACCTGTGCTGTCCAGGACATGGTAGATGATATCCCGTGGCAAACCATGCACATGGTGGACGTTGAATTTAAAAGGGACTCAGAAGAATTCAATGCCGGATTGTAAAGAAATTTAAGGAGCCCTAACCGGTTTGGCTCAGTGGATAGGAGCATCAGCCTGCGGACTGAAGGGTCCCAGGTTCATTTCCGGTCAAGGGCATGTACCTTGGTTGCGGGCACATCCCCAGTAGGAGGCAGCTGATCCATGTTTCTAACTCTCTATCCCCTCTGCCTTCCTTTCTGTAAAAAATCAATAAAATATATATTTAAAAAAGAGAAATTTAAGGAATATTTTAGCCTATTAAATTTGCTTATGTCTTTCTTTATGTATGCTTGAGTGTAATTTATTTTCAAATGCCAAATTCAAAGAAGCCTAAAGGAGTTCTTTCAGTAAGAATAAAATAAAAATATTAAGTGATAAGAAAACATTAGGTCATAGCTGTTTTTTTCTTTTCTTAGCAGAACATAAAATACTGGTGTATATTACCTTTAATACACATTAAAATAAAAACAAAGCAACCCATCCCTGTACAACCTAAAATCATCCCGCCTGCATGTGCTGTGTTTGGGGCGACATTAGTATAGAGACTAAGAGGTTAGTGTGGGTTGCAATCTGGCCTTATTCACGGGTGGTGTGATGTAGGCCAGTTGGTAAGTCCCCGTTGCTTGATCTTTTTAAATGGGTGTCTTGAGTGGATCCCCACGGAGTAGACCCTGAGACAAAAATGTGAGTGCAAGTACTTGGGATCCTAGAAAGTCAAGGTAATGGGAAAGCGAGATGAGGAGAAACAGGAAGCCGAGGCAGGCGTGTCCCTGAGCAGGTCCCGGTGTGAGCAATTGAGACCGGATCCCACTGGGACCCTCTGACCCTGGCATGGGTAGGACATGCCTCAGAGTTAACCCATCCAGGAGATGCGGAAGTGATTTCTTTATCAAGTATTTGGTACCCGAGAAGCACTTATTTGCCAAGTACTGTTCTGTACTATTGAGGGGTACTCCGGGGAGGTGACCTCTGTACGGGGCTGGCCTGCCCCTGCGCCGGCAGCCTTCTTCACGAGCACTTGCATGTGGTAAATTTTAGTGAATATTGGCTAAGTTATTGTTACGTACCGTCCTCACCTTGGACTGATTTCTGTCTTACTAATCGGCCGGCCGGGCTGCAGTTCAATGTTCTGTAGCACTCTTACATGACGTGAGGTTTGGCTTTGTAAGTCTTTCACCTGTTCCTTCCCTCCCTCTTGGTTAGTGTGTCTTGGCCAATGGGAAAAACTGTAAGAAATCTGTGTTCTCTCTGTATTTGAAGGCGATACTGCTGCCTCTCATAGTATGACCACATCGATAAGTTCTTGAGGGAGCTATGAGGAGAGGAGACCTTAGGGCCTGTTGAGGCTGGGTCCCCGGTTCTAGTGAGCAGAGTTGAAAATACTAGAGGTGAGATGACCTAGGTTTAAGTCCAGGTCCCATAATTTCCTTTCTAATCTCAGACAAGTTAGAAAAATCCACCGAACATCTCCGTTTCCTGATCTGTAGGGAACATAGCACTTACCACCTCAGGGAAGGATTAAATAAGAAAATGGTTGTAAAGCACTTACTACAATACCTGGCACAGAGGCACTGCTCGGTACGAAAGTACTGATGCTTTTGTTATTATTACTGTTTTCCTGATTAGTCTTATAGGGCTTATACTAAAAATGGGACTCTTATCCCTAGATCCAGACCCTAACCTTGGATTTGTGCTCTTATCCCTTCTGCGGCCAGGAGAGAACCTGCAGGAAAGGTGGACAATACGAGGAGTCCCTGCCTTCAGAGCTTTTGCTCAGGAGCAGTTGGTCCCCTCACCCTCTGGTCTTCCCAGGCTTCCAGAGAGACAAGGTCTTCAAGTCTTTGATGCTTCACTGGCTGCACGGAAGATACAGTCTGCAAATAGCCAAGCCAGAGAGAGCATCCCACACGGGAGCCAGGGCTGCAGCGCTTTGCTGGGCTTGCCGAAGCCCTGCTCCCTCACACTGTCCCCTGGGATGTGCGTCCTTGGCCATGATCCTCCTGGGTGTTGGCTAGGAAGGAGGGAGAAGGAGCTGTGAGGACAGATGACACTGTAGAACCTTTGTAATGCCAACTCGGACATGGCTTCCAGTTTATATAGTATTTTCATCAATGTTTCTTTTTTTAAAAAATATATTTTTATTGATTTCAGAAAGGAAGGGAGAGGGAGAGAGAGAGAAACATCAATGATAAGAGAGAATCATTGATTGGCTGCCTCTTGCAAGCCCCACACTGGGGATGGAGCCCGCAAACCACGCATGTGCCCTGACCTGGAATCGAACTGTGACCTCCTGGTTCATAGGTCAATGCTCAACCACTGAGCCATGCTGACCAGGCTCATCAATATTTCTTATAAATCCTGCTGAATATTACAAAGCATAACAGAGTTCCTTGCAGAAGATACAGAATACATGTGATCCACCAGCACACAAATTTATGCGTACAATTCATACATATTCATGAATGCATTTCTAGTAACCCAAGGAGTATTAGCAGTAGATTAATTGGGGTAGGGATAGGGCATGTTACGAATTAGTTTGAGGGTTGGAAGAAGGGAACTAAAGGGGGAGGGGGGAGGGAACATCTTTAAGGTCCAGTTACTTTATATATGCTCTCTCATGTATGCAGAAGTGTTAGTTTACAAAAGAGGAAAAAAGAAAAGAAAAGAAGGAAGAAAGAAAGGAAAGACAGAGGAACGTAAAAAGAAATTTAGAAGGAAAATGATGGAGGAACATTTGCAGACACTATCTCCGAAAGCAGTCGTAAAGGCTTTTGAAAGGCCTTGGACTGTGTTCTCCTTATAATGCTTTTGGGGTCCTAGAAATCGGAAAGACCAGAAGCCAGGATGACTGGGTGGAGGTCCAGCTGTTAGTGACCAATCTCCAGTTGTGTGATAGTCTAATCACAACATCACTAGGCCTCGGGCCTCGTCTTGAAAGGCGTAGGAGAGTGCAGATCCCCTCCCAACCCTCACACCCCATGTCCTGCAAACGACAGAAGCACACGTTCTGAAAAGAGACCGGCAGGATGTGTCTGTGGTGGCCGTGTTACAAATCTACCGCCTGTTCCATGTCGCACTTGCCTTTGTTCCACCCTTTGCCCGAGCCAGTGACCGTCAGAGGGCCTTCTCACAGCTCCTCCCAGAAAACAGGCCCTGCCCCCACAAAAATGGCAATCAGTACAATCCGCCCCCCCCTTCTTTTGGTTTCAAATCATGGCTAAGGGGTTGCTGTAAAATTTTCAAATTATAGAAATGATAAGAGCTCCAGTCCTTAGGTTCGTGTTATTTAGGGTGGATAGATATTCAACTTCTTATCTAAGTTCCTGAGTATCCCTAAGAAATCTGTGGGGTTCGTGGCTCTTACCAGGCTACAAAAATGTTATCCTGTGGCTGTTACCTCTCAGGGTTGGAGTAAGACAACAGTTACGGAGCCATTTAAAAAACTTATTACTGAGATATAGTATGCACACAGGAAAGTATAGCATGAATCAAGTACATTAAATGCAGTTGAGTATTTTACACAGGTACACACCTATGTAAGAATCACCATCCAGATGAAGATATGGAACTTGCTGGCACCGTGGGACAATTTCTCGTGCCCTTTCCTGGTAAATTACACCTCACCTACCTCCTTTTCCCCACCTGCAGAGGACAGCTGTTTTGACTTCTATTACCATGGGTTGGTTTTGTCTGTGCACCGTGACACCAACTGTTCAGTTTTACTTAAATGACTTAAACGCATGTCAACAGTGTCTGACCTCTTTAATCAGGGGCCACAAGAGTTAGGGAATAAATGATGAATCCTGGGAAACAGATCCTATCGAAATAGATTCTGTCAAAGACAGATGAATTATGCTCAAAGGGGAATCACCAGAAGTGTGTAAAGCGGGAAAATTGTTTTGGAGCTAGTTTTTTTAAAATGCATAATAAAAGGAGGCATCTCACTTGTGAACAATGAGCCCCGTAAAATTCCTAATTCAATTGACTTCAACAGGCCTGTTCAGAAACACAAACAAACAGCCTGCTATTCAGCATAACGTCACTAGATGGGGATCTTGAGTCAGGCATCCCTTGCTGGCTTGCTTTATCTCCGGTTTTCTTTCTTTGAATCCGTTTCACCACGGATCTGAACACACATATAATGCAAGTTTACAATTCTGGCATTTCACGCTTTTTTTTTTTTTTTTGGTTGAACTTTTTGGGGGTGGTAATTTGGAGGAACATGGATTTAGTGTTTAATGTATTAGCTTAATTAATTTCTCATCTGGGGTCCCAGGGAGGTGGACGCACCCCCGGTGGGCAGGCGGCATGCTATTAATCTGGAGTTGATTTCTGGCAGCAGCTACCAGTGTTTATTCACATTGGCCCCCACAGGGTGTGGCTGGTGGCGGAGACGGCCATTATACCTGATAGCTGATTGCAAGAGGAAATCCTCACTAGAAATTGCTCCCCGGGCGGCCAACAAGTGAACCCAACTGTCCTATTTCCATAGCATAAGCAGTTTCAGTGTCTTTATTGATAAAACCGGAGCAGTCAAAGTTAATGCTTTTTGTGTCCTTTGTGCTGGGTGAAATTCCAGAGTGATTTCTGTATGGAAACACCATTTGACCTTCTAGAGAAATCTAGAAGTAGGAGGCACAAACCTTTGCGTTCTCTTTTTATTTGTCATGTCAGGCCCGCCATGGAGGAGGGACACCCTCAGTTTGCTGAAGACAATGGCTAAGGCAGCTTGCCTTCGCTGTAAGTTTTCAAGCTGGCCCGGGAGCTGGGCCGTTTCCCCTGGAATGTGTTGACTTTCTATGGAGGGACAATGTGGCCAGTTCTCTTTGGCTGCTATCTGAAATGAGTTGGAGTGTCTCAGCTCATTTCATAAGAAACACACACACACACTCACACACACACAAAGCCCACATAATAAAACATGCAATTTGGGGTTTGTGCCAGACTCTCTGTTCCGAAGGTGCCCAGGAGAACTGCGTTCCTGAAAACTGAATTCCTGTTCCAGGTACACACGCTCTTACTTCCAGACGAGCTCCATTAGAGGGGAAGGAAAAAAGAAAGAGGGAAATAAATGTAAACCGTGAGGCATCATGCTGGAGGAAATGACTCTGGTGAAGGCCCCGCAAGTCCCCAGGACAGCACGTGTGAACCGCAGGCAGAGCCCATCTCAGCCTCCCTGTCATGCCCTGCTTTTCCACCTCTTCAGAGCCATGTCATAGAGAACAATATGGACTTGAACTCTAACTGCCTTGACCTGCCCCTGCCAAGTTTCCACCCACAGAGCAGCCGGGGAAGCAAACACTGTGAGCAGTTTGTCAGTCTAGGTCTCTGCCATTGCCACTGGACACATGGGCTCCAGGGCCTGGCTGTGGCTAAAGAAGAGGCTAATCATTTGGGTCAAACTGAACCAGTTTTCATGGGACATTATCCAAGAAGTGTCTCACATTTCAGACTTGAAATGATTATTTCATCAAGGAGGGTAGTTTGGTTTGTTCATGTGTGTTTTCCCTTACTTTTTCTTAAACAGAAGTAAACTGTGTTCATCAGAGAGAAATATTTTAGCAAACACACGTACTTCAAGAGAAAAAATTAAAAATCATTTGTAATCCCACCACCTAGATATAAACTCTGTTGATACCCTTCTGTGTATCCTTCAATCAAAGGTCTATGGGTATATATATGTATATATATATATATATGTATTTTTTTTTACAAAAACAGGAGTCATTTTGTACATACTGTTATATGATTTTTATTTTCACAAAATGCTATCTCCTATCTTCCCATATAACCTCACATTTAATGACTGCCTTGTATTCTATTAAAAACAATCCCTTATTGTTGAACAGCAGTTTTCCCCTACCAATTTTGGTGATAATACAAACAAAACTATAATTAACATTCAAGGATGATTTTTACTGTATACTCTAATTTCCAAATATCCAATTTGGAAGTACTTGACTACTGAGAGATTCCTTGCACTATGAGAAATGATGCCTTTTACGGGAGGAACATGAAGAACATAAATCAACATTTACATAGAATACGATTTTTTCTCCTCCTCATGTTAAAAGTTTTCACATATATTTACCTGAATTGTGTATATGTATGTATATATACCTGAACACTCCCAAGGGATACACCATTTTAGATGTCATGGAAAATAGTTACTTTAATTGTTAGAGTCGATTCTTATGTGGGCAAATGGGGGGGAAATGCTGGAAATATAAGATGCATGAAAAATGTTTTAAAGTCTTTATTGGGTTTGAAATGATGAAAGTTTACATATTTAATCATAAGGGGATGTTTTTAGTCACAGAAATGATCATTAGTACTGCACTAGAGTTAAGTAATCTTTATAGCAATATAAAAATGCCATTTCACCCTTAGATCTTCCCGAGATTTTGTCTCTCTTTTATGCTCTTTGGCATTACAACACTCAGTTAATTGAATGCTACTTAATAATGAGGGTGGGTAATGAAACCATCGAAGCTAATGTGTCCATGGAAATTTCTAAAGCACAAACCCCAAATATCACCACAGTAGACTGCATTTGCCCAAAGCTAGGAAAAAGAGAAATTAAGGACTATCATTATGGTTTAAAAGTTACCCCCCACTTTTAAAATTAATAGCCTTTGTTCTTTTTCATCTTTTTTTTTTAAATGATGTTTTAAGAAGCAAATTCTATATTTCAGCCTTGGCTCACATTTTCATCAGTTGCTTTGGTGAAGGTGGTCATACATTTTAACTACCCTTCCTAAATTGTAAGAATGTCTATGGTGATATATATATATATATATGATTTCAGAGAGGAAGGGAGAGGGAGAGAGAGATAGAATAGAAACATTAATGATGAGAGAGAATCATTGATCGGCTGCCTCCTTCATGCCCCCTACTGGGGGTCGAGCCCGCAACCCAGGCATGTGCCCTTGACCAGAATCTAACCCGGGACCCTTCAGTCTGTAGGCCGACGCTCTATCCACTGAGCCAAACCGGCTAGGGTGTGAGTTTTTTGATAAACAGATGGCTCATATTTGATCTGTTGGAGAAAGGCAATAATAAAGACAATGATTGATTTCCATTTGCTCACATGAGAAGATAGGTCAATAGTTAGCAGTGCAGCCTCTGGAATCAGGGACTTGGTTTGTTTCTGGGAATGCCACTTACTGGCTGTGGAAACTTGGGGTGATCTGCTGCTATGCCTCCGAGGGTGTTTCACCTAAAACATGATGATAAATATGTTGTGAGGATTAAATGAGGAAATGCAAGGTGTGTACCATTGTGCTTGTCACAAAAAAGAAGTTCAATAAATTGTCAACTGTTGCTTCAAAACTTGACTTAATACATTGTTTGCGGGTAGTTTTTATCGCGCACTAACAGGTGGCTCTACTTCTTACAGTCAACGTAAAACGTATAAATACGTTTCCCGCATACAATGTGTTTAATAGGGGTGAAATGACCCTTTATTTTTGCCCCTCAAACAAAATGCCTCTGGGTAAGGGTAGCTGCAGATATTTCAGGTGATTTCTTCAGAATTAATTGTGCCATCATCTAAGTAAAACTCTACCAAGAACTTAGTTCAGAGACGTTTACATTTATAGAAACAAAAGCATACACCTTTGGTCTAGATATTTGGATTTTTTTCTCAGATCTGTTCAGCAAAATGACCCTTCAGTTGAGATACATGTCTTCTTATCGCGGATGTCTTCTCATAACAGCTTTTAGCAAATGTAACTTATTGAAAATAGGAAGAGGCTGCCTCGAGTATCATTTAATGAAGCACCTTTAGGTTTAGAAAAGCAAGAATATCTCTTGTGCCTTCAAAATGGAACTTAATTGGTTCCAAACACGAACAGTTGGATTTTGATCTCTTTCTACAAAAAAAAAATTCATTTTTGACTATAAAACCTGGTTTAAAATTTAACTGAAGGTAATTGATTTGTAAAATTTCAAAAGCAACTCTTTAATCTTTTACTGAACTATTAATAAGTTAATAACCTTATTTCATTGAATTTGCTCTTTTATTACATAAGGCCAGTCCCTTAAGTAGGTCCTTGTTCATTCTAAAACATGCTCCTATTTTTTGAGATGTCGATCTTGCTGTGTAAAAAAAACAAGAATTGGTAACATCTTTTCTTAGTTGCAGTTTTCCATCGAAGTTTAGCTTTATTTAAAAATGAAATGGCGTGAAGCAAGGGAGAGTAACTATGAAAAGATTTCTCAACCTCATACTCTTATGGGCTCTGAGTTTTAACAAATCTAGTTTTAAAGTAAGTGGATTGCAATTTTCTTTAAACTTTCTTGGCAAAGTGGGACAGATCATCAGATTCCTTTGTCTATACATTTTAAAAACAGTGTTCTTTTTATGACCATCACATAAAGAAATAATATAAATCATGTCTTTCCCATAATTCATAGAACTCTCTATTAAATTTTGTTTGGAAAAGAGCTTACACAAACTTTTTCTCTGTGCCTACACTTATCAAAATTTCCTCAGAGTTGGTCATATATCACTTAACAAACTATTGACACCATCTGTTTCAAGCTTGGGATGATTGTCTCTTTACTTTAAGAAGTAAATTTTTTAAAAATTCAGTTTCATCTGTTTATTACCTCTCAATTCTTAGAAGACTGGTTTATTTAAATGCTCTAATGATGGGAAAACTGTAAGTTAATTGTCTTCCACTTGCTATCAATACGCTAACTGATTAAAAAGGAAAAGCAAAAAGAGATGAAGCCTTAATAATTTGTTTGATTCTTTCAAAGATGGTGATAATTTGAGTCTGTGTGCATGGGTGGGAATAGCTGGGGTTAATCATCCGCAAGAACTGGCTCTTCTGCTGAAAGCATATAGACTTGTAGTGGCTAACGGTAGCTCTAGCCTCACAGGCCTGTTATAGGATGGTCAACAAAGATTCCTTAGCATAACTTTCATATTTTCATTCTAGATTTTTAGAGAAGTTTATTTCCTTGATAAAGCTCAGGCCTTTAGATAGCAGACCTTCCAAGAATTCATGACATTTTTTGATAGTGACTTGTGACCCTGGGAGAGGATGAGACACACATTCTCTTGTTTGTTTGTGTCTGATCTAACTCCATGAGAATCTTTTATTGTTGTATCCTTACTGCCTAGAAGAGGACTTGGCGTATAGTAGGGCCTCAATAAATACTTGTGGGATGGTGATATTAATTGAAAAAAGAAAAGAATGTGTTCTGAGAGGGAAAGAAGGTACAGCAATGGAGAAGCAATGCCAATTTTTAACGACAGCAGGCCAGGCAATTTCAGTTTTTCCAGCCCCGAAAGTTTGGAGATGGGCATGAATGATGGATGGCGCCATGTAGGAGCCATGCAGGGAGTGTCCGTTGTGTAGTTCCCTCCTAAGTCACCGCATGGCCTGGAGTATCCCAGCTTCTCTGCTTCTCAGCTCCTTGGGGGGTTCTCCCATCCCTCAGTTGCCCTCTGCTGTGTTGACATGAAGCCTGGGCCTTCTGGGTAATGAGCAGAAGAGCGAGGTGGTTGAGAATTGGGCGTGGGCTTCAGACATCTGGGCATCAGTCCAGGATCTGCCAGCTTGATCTACCTGATGCGGAGCAAGCTCCTTAGCCCAGCGCAGGCCCATTTTCTTCACCGGTGTCTTTGGGTTGGTAATAGTTATGCCTACCTTGCTGGGTTGCTGAAGGATTGATGAGACGATGCCTGATATAAGTACCACATGACAAAGACTGTGTGGGCGGCTCCCTGCTTTCCAGAAGTGCAGCTTAGGGTTCGTGCATGCACGCACTTATCACAGGGCCAGCTTGTGAGAAGCCTATGCCAGGATGTAAGTTTCTGTTTCCAGGGGTGTCATTTCATTGTTCCCAGAGTTGAGAAACAGATCATGAGAAGAGAACAAAGGAGACGGAGAGTGGAAAGCGTCTTCCCTTACAGGCTCTGGGGTAGCTCTGTTTCTAGGCCTCCATCTCCAGGAACCGATGTGAGTCAGGCATGTATCACTATCAACACTGAAGGGATCACCATGTAATAAACCTTTTCCCAATCTGGGCATTAAAGTTCTTTCGATATATTATCAGAGTCATTTCATTTAATTATTATTTTTTATTTTCTAATATATTTTCATTGATTTTAGAGAGAAAGGAAGGGAGGGAGAGAGAGAAAAACATCGACCAGTTGCCTCCCACACACCCCTGGACCAGAGATGGAATCTGAAACCTGGGCATGTGCCCTGGTGGCTTTCCAGGGCCCAGGACCACGCTCAAGCAACAGAGCCCCACCAGCCAGGGCCATCATAGTCATGTTCGTCTCGCTGTCACAGAGGACATTTCTTCTCAGAGTTTGTTTCTCCTTTCAAGTGGATTTTCAAAGCCCAAGAAGCATGTTTCGTCCTGTAATCGTTTTGGGTTTGTTAGGCTAGTGCTTAGTAGGCTGCTTGTGTCTCGAGGTGATGAAAATATGCATTTATACAGAGGACTGAGGTGCCTGGTGTCTGGTCTTGGGATTCATGTGGCCATCTTCCTCATGGGTAAAGTCAAACAGTCATTCTGTCAAGAGAAAGAAAGAGAATTTGACAGAGTTTTCCCACTAACGATTAATAATCCATTTGAAGAAAAATAGAACTCTTCATTAAAATACCTAAGCATAAACATAGGCCAAGGCTACTAATTTTCCTGTATAGAATATGCAATTAGATCAAGATAATAAAGAAAATAAGCACCTAATTACAATCTGATACCTCTTCATTAATAGCCAACTGTTATGAATGTTTATTCTCTCCCTTGCTCCCCTTTATAACTTTAAACAAAGAGAGGAACATGCAGGCAATCCCTTTTCACGCATCTTCTCGACAACCCCTGCGCCTCCCCAGGTTCTGACTCCTTGAGTTTTGGAGTTAAAATATTCTATCTTCCTAGAAACCTAATGCTCTCTCCTGCCTTGTTGCCCTCCCATCTTTGCATATACTGTTCTGTCAGGTAAGAAAACTCTTCCTGATCAAGACTTGGTTCAAACAATCTCTCCTGTGAGGGATTCTTCCAGGCAGAGAGCTCTTTAAGAAAGAATTTTTTTAAAAAAAAATCACATTGTCATTCTAATTATGTGTTTACACATCTGTCCCCCAATCCAGCAAGACTTAATTTTTTCAGGGACCAGGCCACAGGGTTAAGTTCTTTCATTTTTTTTTTTTGTAATACACTAGTTTTGAGATATCATTCACATACCACACAATTCACCCATTAAAGTGTACAATTCAATGTTTTAAGTATATTCACAGAGTGTTTTCAGGGACCAGGCCACAGGGTTAAGTTCTTCCATTTTTTTTGATAATACACTAGTTTTGAGATACCGTTCACTACCACACAATTCACCCATTAAAGTGTACAATTCAATGTTTTAAGTATATTCACAGAGTTGTGCAACCCATCACCACAATCAATTTCAGAACATTTCCATCACCCCCCAAAAAGAAACTTGTACTCATTAGCAGTCACTCTTTTTACTCCTCAATTGTCCCCACCTTAGCCCCAGGGAACCACTAATCCACTTTCTGTTTCTATAGATTTGCCTATTCTGGACATTTTTATATAACCATTGTTTGCTTTTAAACTACACTGCACATAATTAGAAGCAAAGAACATTTATTAAATGCCAGATTCAAAAATGCATCCCTGAATATTTTGCCTCAACACAGAAGAGAAGTCTGCTGGAATAGAGTCCTATTGTTTTAATTACAGTTTAACACAAATACCAACACACCACAGATTAAGCTTTACAAAGAATACTTTACCTGTTGTTTTAGTGAATCACTATTGGTCACCACATACCAGGAGGCAAAGTTACTTGGCTTCCCTCATATATTTTAGGACACAGTTCTGTTCAATTTGAATAAAATTTTGAAAGTAAAAAAGATGCCTCTTAGTATTACTTGTGAACCTTCTCTTGTCATAACTGAATGCTGACATAAATCTTTTTTTAATACAATGAGCTATTGAAATTATTTCTTTCCTGAATGATGGCCAAAACAGATGTATTTTAATCTACAGGTATAATAAATGAAATCTACATGTCTCTGAGGTCTCTCTGGTTAATAAATGTTTTAAACAGAAAGAAAGCACTAAGCTAAATAAATATGAAACTGTGCTGCTTTGCACGAGATTTAAAAAGTACAATTAGAGGTCTTATTCTCCACCAAAGAACTGATTTGTAAGGTGAAGGTATTTTACACTATCATATACCAGTCTTTCAGAGTATCATGAAAATGTTGCCTTGCTGTTTTTCTTAAAAAACAACAACAACCACCAAAAATTTGCAACATGTAGTTTAAAACATTGTCTCTGCATTTCTAACGTGATTGGTGTGCCTGGTATAGAAACATCTGCCTGACCGCATTTGCTAATATTGTCACATTTTTCCTATTTTTGTGTGCTAGTGAGCTAAAAGAAATAGATGCCATTCATAGCCTGGCCTGAAAATGTTACAAAGATATTTTTATTACAAAATATTATAAGGTTTACCTAAATTTCACTTATTACTGTCAGAAAATGTCCATGATTTGAAAAATGAGGAAATCAGAACTGTCCTTTAACAGGCTTGACAATATTTTTTTCCAAACAAACAAAAACACTTTTCTGGGTGCCTCGGACTGTTGTCAAACTAGATAAAGGTAAAAATGGCTGAGTTTCCCTAAATTTCTTGCATGGAGAGGGACAGGAAGCCTAGTGCCCTGGGTCCATCTCCTGACCTGATCATCCTCCCACCTTCAAAGAGATGTGTCCCTGGTGGAATCAAGCCTGGAAAAATAAAACGGCAGCCCGGTGCCCTGAACTGTGCCTCAAACAACACAATGCCTTGAAAGTCACTCTTTTCATTGTAGTCAATGGGCTGAAAATGCAGGAATGTTATTCCAAACTCACCTCTCTGCGGTTAAAAATTGCGGTAAAAGTCATTTCTTAAAAAGTGTTTATAGGAAGGGCTCCGGTGCTATCCTAGCCGATTAAAATGGGTCCCCCCCCCCTTTGAATTGCAACAAGACAGACTCTGATATGATGCACAGATTTTTTTTTTTTAACAACAAACTGAGTTTTAGAATTATAATTTAGAGTGTATTGGATGTATCACCAAAAGACAGGGTGGTTGTGCAATTGTAAGGCAGTATTGTATTGTTGCTAGTCTGAGTAAATCTAAATCTTTTCAAGCTTTGGTTGAGTGGGTTAATTCCAGGACCTGAATTACAAGTGCAATTTGAATTACATTGCAAATGCTGAACTTCCTTCACTTCAGCGAAGTGCTTTCTTTTCCCTTCTCAGACTTATGAATTCCAGCTATTTTGATGTTTTTCAAATGTTGAAATATTTCGGTTAGAGCTGTAAAAAATAGCAGTTCCAACTAGGGATGAAGGAAAAGAATTTTCTTCTTTGCCTCTTTGTTTATTAATTTTTGGGGCCTCTATTTTGTGAAATCTTCACTTTCCACATCGATTTAAGCCTTTAAAAATTGTAGTAACCTCTGAACCATTCCAGGCAGTATAGCATTAACCCTTCAATGAGAGGATAAACATTTTGTAAAAAAAAAATGCCACGCTCAAAACCCCCTGGGCTTGGGGATGGAGGGGGAAGGCGGCAAATGAACAGGTAAGCAATTAATCTGTGATACAAATTGGGATTTCTGATTGATTTTGGGATTTCCCAAGCATAAGAACAAGAGTTGATAAATGCAGTCTCTCGGAAACTCTGTGAGGTAAATTCATAGGAGGACAGTGATTTTATGGACAGAGGACAAAGAGATTAAGTTACAGTTGAGAGCTTGAATTCCTGTCTCCCGGCCGGATTCTGACCACAGGTTCTCTGTGTTGAGGATGCAAAAGTCCTGCAAAGAGACAACAGGCTTGGGGTGGGACCAGGGCTCTGTGGCAATGCTAGAGATAATGCAGCCATTTCAACAGAGCTGAGAGGTGCCTGGTAATTATTGAAGAACGTACCAATTTATCTAGAGCATAACATCTAAGACCAACCTGCTCAGACACGACACTACAGTTTTCAGACTTGGAGGTCTTTATCTCACAGTCTTCATCAAATAAGTCTGACTGAATAATTGTTGTCCAAAGACCAGAAAATACAGGTTCCTAATTGAGAGTTCAACGCCTGACGTTTTTTAAAATGGGGGTACTAATACTGTAGAAAATTTGCAGTAATCAAAGGCTTTCAGCAAAGAACTAGAAATGACTAATCAATCCAGAACATTAACCGCCGTGATTACAGTGTGTTTGGGGGACTTTTCTCATTCCTGCCTGCATCTTCCTTCCAGTTTTAAAGAATCTGCTCAGTAGAGCACCTTTGCTGCATGGGACCTGGGTGATGTGGTGTCTGGTTTGCTGAGGGTCCAAGTGACGCCAGGAGACCCTGCACAAAACAGCACCCCGTCAGTCCTCACGCGAGAGATGATCATTCTACTCCTGCAGATTTTTCTGCCTTGCACAGTTATTGCTCTTCTTTCGTTTCTCTTGTTTTTGCCACACCACAATCGAACGAAGACAGACTTACCTAATCAGACCTTATGCGACTAATGAAATGTTTTGTTGCACCCCTGAATATTTATAGGAGAGAGCTAAATTTGAATAGTGAAATATATGACTTTCTGCTTTCAAAAACATTTAAACAAAAACACGATGCTTTCCTCCAAAAAGTGGAAGGGAAGTGGCCCTGAGGAGAACTATGCTAAGAATGACTGTGGCTTCAGATCAAGGTAAAAAATAATCATGGGATTTTATTTAAAAAATCATTTGGTATTTTCTCTCCCAAATGTATAGTTTATAAGAATTCTCCCTTTGTGGGTGGATTTTTTGTTCTTTGAATAATTGACATATATAACTAATAGCAAATACAACTTCACATACATTGATTCTACATTTGTATAAATGTATAGCCTAGAATATCTTAATGTACCATCCAGTTAATCCAAGCAAAGTGAAGAATTTTCAATTGAAAAAACTTCAGGAAGTGTCCAAACACGTATTTGCCTAATTGATTAACTAAAATATAGTCTAAATTTAGAATCCTATATTGACTGACAGAAAATACAATGACATTTGTTCCTCTTCTGTTTCCTTTCTATTTTAAGAAAATAGCATTATGAGGATAGAAATGCTGCAATATTCAGGCAGTAACTTTTAAAACAAAGTCAGGGGTTGTAAAATTTAACGTTCTCATAACAGCATTAACTTACCCGAGTTGTACATATAGTACATTAAGGGATCACATTTGGCTGTCTTCTGTGTAATTGGAAATATTCTATATGTACAATTTGAGTGAGTTAATGTTTCTAGGAGAACCTTAACTTTTGCATTTCTTGACTTTTTTATGTTTGAATTTGTAGCTTTAACATTTGCATTAACATAGTTATTTGCATTTCATTACAGCTGAAGTTAGCCTATTCAAGGACTGAAGTCATAAGTGAGTGTTTATTTGAAGATCTGTTTAAATGAAAAAATTCCACCTTTTGTTGGTTTACATATTAATGGGTAAAAGATACCCTAGTTTAAGGTTGTGATTTTTTGGTGCTAACCTAAGTCTAACAATTTTTTTTGTGTGGTAAGTGCCCAAGAATTAGACAACAATTGAATAGGTGAATACACGAACAATCATAACAGAAGTTTATCAGCCAGATGGAAGTAGAAAAAGTGGCAGAAAGATCAGTGGATGGTTTGGATTAAAATCCAGCTCCCAGGAAACTTGTCCCAGAAAGTGAAGAATGCCTTGGCCTTTTATAATATCTTGCTGTTGGATTTTGCTGTTCTAAATGTTCTTTTGTGTTGTTTTAAATATTCCAGAATTGAAAAGAAGAATAATTCTCCAGTTTTGCATGTAATGAAACCAAGTTCCTAAGAGACTATGTGATTATCTCAAAGAGAAAAAACAGGGGAGGGCATGCTACAGTGAGAAAATTTTCTAAATCCAGTTGTACCTTGGTACTTGAAAACTTATATGAAGATGTGGATATAAATGAATGCAAAATGGCAGGGACAAGGAAGAAAAATTGCTACTTTATTTATGAAAAAAAATTGTAGCATAGAAATTCCTCCCCCAGACTATATATACCTCTTTTAACAGGGGAGACAACTGAGTCCAAAAAGTTTTAAAGGCTGTTTGTTGATAGAGCTGGGGCTGTTACCTGATTCTTTGGCCATTGCTCTGCACTGTGTTGTAGCTGCTTGGGTTTTGCAAACCTCTTGCACAGAATGTTTAAATATTTGTCTTTTATAGAAAGAAACAACAGTGGAATCCCTTTTCTCTTACACATATTTGGAGTGAAAATCTCATCCTTTGGCAATATAATTCAACCACATCACTGTGCTCGGAAGCAGTTAATTCATTGTGTACAGAATTCCTGGCTGTAACTGCTCGGGTTTTGCAAACCTCTTGCACAGAATGTTTAAAAATTTGTCTTTTATAGAAAGAAACAACAGTGGAAGCCCTTTTCTCTTACACATATTTGGAGTGAAAAATCTCATCCTTTGGCAATATAATTCAACCACATCACTGAGCTCGGAAGCGGTTAATTCATTGTGCACAGAATTCCCAAAGAATGGTCACAGTAAAAACAGTCATAGGTGCCACTTGTTTCGCACATGCTAGTGTATTTTACACGTAGGCACTAAGCTAGGGAGGCCTAAATGTGCTCCTAGCCACATGTACCCTAATGTGTGTGTGTGTATGTGTGTGTATCTGTGTGCATGCATGTGTGTGTAACTCTAAAGCAACAAAACACTCATTGTGTAACTAGTTGCATAACGAACTACACAACTAAAATTGAGCCATATTTGGTGACCCCAATAGCCCACACTTTAAGAAGCTGGTCCTATGCAATTCCAGCTCATTTTGGGGCCAAGCAAATGACACAATTTGCTTTAATACCAAATTTAGCAGTTTAAAAAAGGAGAGGGTGAAAATGAATTATGGGTAAAGCATGAGCATGACAATAACAATTGCAGAACTTTAGTGAAAGCTCAAAATGCAATTTGTCTAAGTTACCAACCCTACGTAAATAATCATAAACAAGCTCCTCACATTACGGAAGTGTTGTTAGGGGAAATTAATTACCAATGGTATTGCCATTTATAACTGTTATTTCTAGAGAAATTCTGAATCTTAAGGAGACTCAAATTCTTAAAGCACTTGACTATTGAGAATTTCATTACTTATAGAAGCTGTGTAGCATGAAAGAAATTATTTACATAATTTTGACCAGAATTTTTAAAGCACAAAGAACAACTATGCTAGCTGTGGAGAAACTATGCCACAGGTGGAGAAACATTTTATTTCCTTGGTAAATAATGAAGACTTACTATTTATTTCTTGTTAAACATTTTTATGTCTTTAATTTGCTCTTTAAATCAAATCATAAGCCATTGAGAATAAAAATAAGGAATCATTCCAAATGTGAAAATTACTAAAGAAAAGCGACTTTCATGAAGGTGACTGGTTCATTACATTTCTCAAATTTAAATTTGGCCTACCAGAGTTTCTCTAGCACAGCAGGTAGACTTGTGGTCTTATAAAGGAAGTAAGAACTGTGTTACTGTTCTCTGCTTTTAGAATACGCTCAGCACAGATTGGGCCTATGGAAATATGATATCCAAATTAGCATGAGATGGAAGGGACGTGCAAGATAAAATTGAGATCTTAAGTATGTGCTTGAAGGCTGTAGATGTTCCTAGGGAGAATCCTTGACCTTTTTTGGGAGCTGGCCCTTTAAGCCTGGGGAAAAATCATCGCATTGTTGACAGTCATGTGAAGATTGCATTGGGGACCATGGACGTGAGACCTTTCCTCTGTCAGGACTTGGAATTAAACCCACATCAAAAGCATTGCAAGAAGTGGAAGATCAGTGGGATAGACTCAGTCAAAAACTCTTAATGAGCAGATAGACTGCTGTATAGCCTCTGTGATGCGTGTCAACTTAGTCTTGACATAGCCAATTCCCAATTCTCTGTGCAAGATAGAATGAGGGTAACAACGATAATTGAAACCCACAGATAATCCTCGGGTTCCATTTTAACCCTCAAGTGTAACTGACGGCCTTGCAAGCCTTTTAGGAGAACCAGGGAAGAGTTGCACCTCCTTTTCGTGATGCAGGGTTGTTGACAGTGCTGGGGAACCATGAAATAAACAAACAGAAGAGTCTATAGCATTCGAGGCCTTGGCAGGAAACAGCTGGCACAATCAGGAGACAATTCAAGAGTTTAACGAAGGGACATTTTCAAGGATGTTGGCAGGGTCAAGGGAATCCAAATGGCTGAGGAAACATCCTGGGGTTGGCAATTACTGGGAGCTGCTCCCACTCTTAGGAATGAAGGAGCAAGAGGAGGGCTGTGAATAGAACCAAGAAGACCAGGGCTGTGGTCTTCCCTGCAGGATGGCAACCACAGCTCCACATAGGAAACAACTTAGTCTTGACATAGCCAATTCCCAATTCTCTGTGCAAGATAGAATGAGGGTAACAACGATAATTGAAACCCACAGATAATCCTCGGGTTCCATTTTAACCCTCAAGTGTACCTGACGGCCTTGCAAGCCTTTTAGGAGAACCAGGAAAGAGGTGCACCTCCTTTTCGTGATGCAGGGTTGTTGAAAGTGTTGGGGAACCACGAAATAAACAAACAGAAGAGGCTATATCATTCGAGGCCTTGGCAGGAAACAGCTGGCACAATCAGGAGACAATTCAAGAGTGTAATGAAGGGACATTTTCAAGGATGTTGGCAGGGTCAAGGGAATCCAAATGGCTGAGGAAACATCCTGGGGTTGGCAATTACTGGGAGCTGCTCCCACTCTTAGGAATGAAGGAGCAAGAGGAGGGCTGTGAATAGAACCAAGAAGACCAGGGCTGTGGTCTTCCCTGCAGGATGGCAACCACAGCTCCACATAGGAAACACCAACCCCTTCCCCCTCTCGCCCTCTGATCTCCTCCACTGCCTCCCACTGGCTGAACCTGCCTGGAAGCCAGAAAGAAAGGAAGCCTGCTGATGTGGTCCACAGATGTCAGGATCCTGGGGCACAGAGAAGGGTGGAGAAGGCAAAGAGAGGATCTGGGGGGATAAACAGAGAATATCTAGCTTAGATACATTCTTCATGACAGGCTTCGCCCTGCCCCATCCCCAAACCCGATCCTACCAGCACCGGGAAAACATGAACTTTCTTGACCCAATATCTGTTGGAGGCTAGAATAAATTTCACGGGCACCATCTGAATCTACAATGCTGAGCTGAGCTCTGAGAGCCCACAGCTTTCCTTGACCCACGAGGTGGGGGTCTCACTTCAGGTCACAAGCCAGGTTTAGAACTGGTACATTTTCATAGCCCTGTCCTAGACTTCAGCTTGCTTGACTAAGATAAGATATTGGTGCTTTCCCCAGCCCTTCCCAAGCCCTCTCTCCTGAATAGTGTCTGGCCCCACCATCTTTCTTACTGCTTTTCTGGGCTTCAGCTGCTGCTCTGCCCACCATTCTGGGCCACATATAAGCAACTTGCCCCCTTTCTCTACCTCCATAGTCCCAACCCTGCCGTGTCATGCAGCCTATGGGACTGGGCTTCCACCTCCAAGCTGAGAAGCTGGTTTTCCAACTGAGCTGGATGTGCATGGAGAGGCAGAGCAGAAACACAGTCACCTCTCCGTTGTAAGGGTTTCTGCCCTCTGGCCTCTCACCTTTGATCCTCACTGGCTGAGTTATGTGTTTACACTGCCACCTGCTTCCACAATGTCTGAGTTTCCTAAAGCCCTGCTCGCTCCGCTGAAGACAGTCCCACCTGAGGTCAGTGATGGTAGCTCCTCGTCCTATCTGGTCTCAGTGTCCTTTCTCCTGTCCCTTGTTGCTGAGGTCCCCACCCACCTAATGTATGACTGATGGCCTCAGATAAATGGATTCTCTGTATTCCAATAACTGATTATATTCCAGCAAGATATGATATTGAAATGTTAATCTATCCAATAAGGGACACACTGGAGGGCTAGGACTTTATTATTATTTTTTTCTGAAAATGTCATATAAGTTTAAGAAACTTTAAAGTCCTCTTTGGTTATTTCATTACGGAAAAAGGAATCTCATTTAACTGGCACTCTTACATCTACATTCAGGCTTTTAAAACACTGAAATGAGTGTTCTACAGCTATGTAAAGAAACACATTATCAAAGCATTAGGGAATGATTAAACTGACATTTTCTTAAGAAAACGAAAGGAGCAGGAAAAAGCCATTCTAAAAGGACTGAGTGCTACATACTCCAGATGTTATCTTCAGTGCTTACTCAGGGATCTTTAAAGAAGCTTATTACCAAGTACCCTAAGAAGACAAGAGCGGATGTGTACAGATCAGAGGAATGCAAGTTAATGCACCTGCCAGATTTTCCTATCGTACCAAGTATGTCAATCAGCACTCAGACCTTGCATTTACAAATGTGTTCTTTCAGGTTTTCTCTCTGCTGTATCATTCATAGCTCAACCCTCCAAATTAGTAACCACTCCATGTTGCCCATAGTCATAAATGGCATATGCGCATGTGTGTGCGCCTGCACATGTGCGCGCGCACACACACATACACAAACACACACACACACAGCTCTTGAGGTTATTAATCTTTGCTGAAGACAAAAAAATATTTTGAAACAAGAAAAAGTTAGAAATTACTATTCCAATAGTTAAAAGACTCTTCTTAATCTAGGATTTATTAAGCATTTGTTGTATGCCGGCCACCACTTTTCATGCCTGCTATCTCAAGTGAGCAGCATGCAAAGTTCCAGAATGTAGACAAATTGGTGGGGATTCATAGTCTTTTATGGAAACAGAGAAAGATATATGATAAACTGATTTTATTAGGAGAATATTTCTAGTAGTGAGGCTAACCCCAAAAGAAAAGAATAGGATTAGGAAGTTAGGGATGGCAGACAGATGTTGTGAATGGTCTCGTTTTTAAGGCCCTAACCCTAACCCTAACCCTAATAACCCTAACCCTAACCCTAACCCTACCCTAACCCTAACCCTAACCCTAACCCTAACCCTACCCTAACCCTAACCCTAACCCTAACCCTAACCCTACCCTAACCCTAACCCTAACCCTAACCCTAACCCTACCCTAACCCTAATAACCCGAACCCTAACCTGTGTCATGATGGCCAAGTCATGTAACCTTCTCTGCTTTGGTTTCCTCATCTGCATAAAGAGCAAATAAAAAGTAGGTGCCTCACAAGGTTGTTTTAAGGTTAAATTTAGATTATTCACATACAATGCTTAGCACAGTCTAGCAAATAGGAAGCAGCCTATGAATATCCACTATTATCTTCTACTAGAGGCCTGGGTGGGGTCCCTCAGCCTGGCCAGCAATTGGAGCTGAATGGGGCCAATCAGGGCAGGCCGGCTGAGGGGAGGGACCACGGGAGGTTGGCTGGCTGGGGGGAGGGACCGCGGGAGGTTGGCTGGCCACCGGAGGTTCACTGTAGGAGTGCACTGACCACCAGGGGGAAGCTCCTGTGTTGAGTGTCTGCCCCCTGGTGGTCAGTGCGCATCATAGGTACCAGCTGGTCATCTGGTCGTAGGTCGTTTAGGCTTTTATATATATAGATGATGTGACAACCTTAAAGCATTTACTCTCAAGCATCATCACTTCACAATTGTATTGTACCTGAACCACATGACTTTATTTTATAGTATTCTAGATGTTCTAGAGAAATTTATATTGCTGAATTATCAGTCATGTCTCTTCTCAGCCCTTACCTTTTCAAATTCATACATTCTAATTATTTTAGACTGTTCCCATACCATGTACCATATGATCTTTAAATCTTCTCTAGTTGAACCTAAAAAAAGAAAATATGTAAGTAAAATAAAATAAAGAAAAATGACAAAATACCCCAAAATATGTATGGTATTTTAGATATTACAGTCTCATGTTTGTTCCAAGGTTGATTTGCTTCTTTGCTCCCAATACTCTTTGTGATGTCCTTTTAGTGAGAAATAGTCTAATTAAACTCAGGTCAAGAGTCAGAAGACACAGGTATTATCCTTACAACTTCCATTGCCTCCCTATCTTTCGGTGAGTAACTGACCTTGGAACCCTGAGTATCCTCATCTATAATAGTCCTTTACAGCACCATTGCAGGGATAAAATGAGATTATGTGTATCAAGAACTTGGCATGTAGGTATGCATTCAGAGAACACATAGCAGATGTTGGGTGTAGTAGAGCAGCATAGTAGATCCTTAAAAATTTTGCTTTCTTTCCTTTTCCTCTTTTTTTCATACTTCTTTGTGGGAGGTGCATTTTTATTCTCATCTTGTATCTCTATGAGGTTCTTTGAGGCACATTAGTTAAGATGCAGCTTATGAAGGTACTTAAGTTATTGTATGGTTGTAACATATTCTTTACAACACAGTGTTCAGTGATGATTACCGATTTATTCAGGAACACTGTGAGTGTCTGTCATATTACAGGCACTGTGCCAAGTGTTGAGGACATACTGTTGACAATCACAGACTGTCTTTTCTTTCAAGGAACTTTTAGAAGGAAAACGCATGCCTACAGGATCTCTGTTGGTAATTAAACCTGTTACATTTGCTTAATCCAGCATTTCTCATGGATATTAGACCAAAGAACAACCTCCCTTGTCACTGTAGTGGGTGCAAACCCACTAAGATATCATGGAACATGACTTGGGAAACACCATTGAAGCACGTAGTGTTTCTTCTCCCAGGAGGCTTCTATCTATTCCCTCAATGTGCTGTATTTGCATACATCATATTACGTAGGTGGCTGCCTGCTTTGCCTATGGTCGGGGCCAGCCCTCGATAGGGTAAACCTTGGAGTGAACAAAACAGGAGTCACTGGTGGGCAGAGAACACAAACTTTGTCAGAAAATAAATTACTGGAAACATTTTTATTAAAGAAGAAGAGTCGTTTTGAGGGTGCGATAGCTTCTGTTAAAGCTTGTGCAGTTAATCATTCCTTGTTTGAGGTTTGGACTTCCTTCCCTTTGATGTAATTAGCCATTAGGCTCTCTGAAGTACATTTTTCATGTCAAGGAGACAACGGTTTTCAAGGAGAGATAGGGTGGGGCTGAGAGGAAGGCCAAGTTGATGCACAGAGCAGCAAAAGACACTGGAAAGTATTAGCACTTCTTTCATGAGCCACTTGCTAATGGTGCATTGGAACACATTGCTATTTCCTTTCACAGACAGCGATGTTTACGCACTGCTCTGCCTCACTGTCAGGTGCTTCTGGAGCTTTTCCCAAGATTGTGTGGGGTGCGTGTGTTTAGGAACCTCTTCTCCTGGTCCAACCAGAGGAACTCTCCTACAGATTTTTTTGTTTTGTTTTGTTATGTTTCAAAGTAAGATGCCATTGAAAAAACGATGACTGCTAAACATATTTTAAAACCTCTGCGATAGTTGATTTTACTGAGACAGGCTTTGTTGGGCACCTGTTGCCCATTTCTATCAAAATTAGCTTTGCTATAGAAGAACAAATGACCAGGTCAAGTTAGCCAAAGAAAAAGTAGTTTATCCAAACTCTATGCATTCCATAATGTTTATTGAAAGTGTACATGCAAGGTGCTATTTGGTTTTATGTAAATACTAGAGGCCCGATGCACGAAATTCATGCAGGAGTAGGCCTTTGCAGCCCCGGCTGCCTCAGCCCTCGAAGCCCTGGCTGCCTTGCAGCCCCACCGCCCTGCTCCCCACCCACTGGTCGTTCTGGAAGGTCGTTCCGCTGTCCGGTCTAATTGGCATATTAGCTCTTTATTATATAGGATGTGAGCATATGTGCATGTATGGGAATGGATGTATATATGTACACACATACATATATGCACATGTGTGTATATGTGTGTACATGCATGTGTGTGTGCATGTATGTGACTTAGAGGAACTTCAAAACTGACACTGACCTGAATTTTACCTGCAAAGAGCTTGGTCTAATACAGGAAGTAATGTGTGTATCAAACAATTACAATCAAAAGCAGGAAGTAATATGTGCCTGCTAGTACATGAAGATTAGTTTACAGTGAAATTTAAATAAAAATGTCGCCGCCCAAGCTCTAGCTGGTTCGGCTCAGTAGATAGAATGTAGGCCCGTGGACTGAAGGGTCCTGGTTGATTCTGGTCAAGGGCATGTACCTGGGTTGCAGGCTCTATCCCGAGCTCTGGTCGGGGCACAGGCAGGAGGCAACCAATCTATCTACCTCTCTCTGTCTCTCCCCCTCCCTTCCACTCTCTCCAAAAATCAATGGAAAAATATACTTGGGTGAACATTAACAACAACAAACAATGTCTCCACCCAAGAGGATGTCCTTGTATTCATTCTTTGCCTTAGGAAAATACTTTAAAAACACAAAGTACATACATTAATATTAAAAACACCATATTTCTGCTATTCCAGACTGGTCATATTTATGTGAGCCTTTTTTTAATGAAAAAACTAAGACAAAGTTGAAGGTTTTTTTAATCCTTCAATTTCATTCATGTGAGCATGAATCTAGTCTCAATTTACTCTAAAGAACTTGATATGTGTCCTTCCAACTTGTGCTTAATATTTCTCCACATATATATTTGTATCCATGCATCCTGATTTTCCTGTTTTTCCAAAGGTTCATGTGTTGTATCAAACTTTTAAACTTTATACATTTTCCATTCAATATTGTATTCTTGAGATATAGAGATATTGAAATAAAAAAAGATATAGGACCAGTATATTACTTTTATTACTGTTTTCATATCTCATGTTGAGACAATAGCTCCTCTTATTTATTCTTTTCCTTAGTGATGGATATTTATTTCCAGTTTTTCATAATTAAAAAAAATGCTGCAATGAACATCTTTGCATGTGTGTTCTTATACGAGTTTCTTTTGGGTAAGATTTCCTCTCATGGTTAACAGAAATGAGGTGTTGCAGGGTATTCACTTTTAGTGGCTCCAGTTGCTCTCCAACGAAGCTCTACCCATTTCTATTTCCAGCGTCAATGCCTGAGGGTTCTAGCTTCTGCATATCCAGGTCAATGCGTGGCGTGCTTGAGCCTTTTGATTTTTGCCAATTTGATGCTTTTTTTTTTTCATCTGCTGTTACTTGATAATTTGAACATCATTTTAAAGATTTAGTGACCATTTGATTTTTACTGTGAATTCTTTGTATCATTTACTTACTTTCCTATCAGGTTATTCTTATATTTCTCAGTAACATATTTTGCAAATGTCTTCCTTAGGTAAGTTATTATTTTTCTTTGAAATGTGTTTACAATATCTTTTGACATACATAATTTTGGAAGTTTTCTAATGAATACAATTTAATTTTTGTCGGTGTTAAAATAGGGATCTAATTTACTTTTTTTTACAAGGATCATTGATACTCTCGAGGTCTCATTCAGTTTGACATTTTGGTGAAGAGGGCAGCAGAATGTGGTGGTTAAGAATACAGGTTCCGGAGTCAGGTAGTTCAAATCTCAGATCTGCCACTTACAAATATTGTTGCGTTAGAAACGTTATTTTCTGAGCCTCAGTTTTATCATGTGTAAAATGGGGGTGATAAAATTATTTTTATAGGTATTTTTGTAAGGGCTAAATTAGTTAATATATGTAAAACATTTAGAATAGTCCTGGGATGTAGCAGTATTATATGTGTCTGCTATTATTATGAATTATTTATAAGAAAAATACTGTAACCTAGGTTTTTAAATAAATGTGTCTAAGCTTACTTTTATATCAGATCTGTTAAATGTATTTGTATATGGCAAGATGAAGCTGGGGCACAATAGCATATGTATTCAGAGAACTAAAATGGCATACAGCGAACTCTTAATTATAAATGGGGCAAAAGTAGGTTTACAGTTGTTCATAAAGAAAATACAAGAATTAACTGTTTCATGTATTTACAACTGTAAACCCCACTTTTGCCCAACTCTGCATTTATTTATAAGTCCCTCCAGGATAAAGTCTATAAATAACTAATTTCTCTTTTTATTCCTAGTACCTATCACAGTGCCTGGACCTGACGAATGAATGAATGAATGAATGAATGACTTTCTTACATTCACAAGTAAGCTCTTACTTAGGACCTGATGAATGAATGAATGAATGAATGAATGACTTTCTTACATTTATGTTTAGCCATACACCTTGCGATTTCCTGTCAGCATTTTCTCAGAATGAAAACTGCCTTACTATCAGCACAAACAAACCCAGGAGGATCAATCAACTGCAAAATTATTATGCAAAGCATTCCTGAGCCAAATATAAATGACTTTTGGATTATCTGATATTATGTATTTTCTGCATCGCTACCCCCTCCATTGGTGTGAATATTCAACAAATAGGTGTTTCACCATTAGGGAGTCCAAGAAAGTGAAAATATTCCAAATTGTTTTAGAATGGCCTCCTCTTTGTTCATGCTACTTATTCTATTTGTGCTCTTGAGTTGATGACAGTATAGGGCACTTGGAGGTTTATTAATTGAATTTATTGTGGTGAAATGTGCTGGTATCTGAATTTGAGAGGGTGAATATTATGCCATGGTTCATATATCAAGACTGCCCATCCATCCACCCACCTGTGCATCCATCTATCCCACAGATACTTAGGGCGATTCTGCTGTATGCATGTGAGCATTGGGTGGTGCTGTGGAGATAATGGGATGTATCTGTCTGTTCCAAGAGCCTGAAGGAAATCATGGAGCCCAACCCTTGAAAAATGCACAGATTCAGTGTTAGATTCTCTGTCTTCGGGTTAAAGCTTTCACATTTACTGTGATACTTGGAGCTAATATTTAAACTTCCCTGACTATCAGTAAGGAAATGCATGCAAATTGTGTGAAAAAATAGTAAATACTCTTTAAAGTTTAGTTTTCATTCTTATAACCTTGGCTATCAAGTGGATAACTGGAGTGTTCACCTTATATGCAAGCCATAATTCTGATGACATGGCAATCTGACAAAGGCATTTGTGAGTATTAGAAACTGCAGATGGGGCAGCCCTGACCGTGACTTAGCTTCATCCTCTGCAAAGGCATGTACTGCTCATCATTTACAGCTAATATTAACTAAGTGCTTGCCATTGGACAGGCTCTTGTAAATGCTTTCACATCTATTAATGGTTTTAATACTCGAGCAATAATGGGAAGAGGGTATTATTATCCCAAATTTACAGATGAAGAAATTGAACCAGAGAGAAATTACCCATGTTGCCTCAGGTCACATGAGAGTAACTGGTAAAGTCAGATTCAAACTCCGAAGTCTGGCTTTGGAGCCCATGCATCTGCTGCCTGTTCCTGCTTAAGATGATGGGTTGAAGACTGTTGGACCCACTAGCAGATCAGGGGCCTAGGTTTTGTCTCTTGGTTCCAGGTCTGTTTCTAGGGAGCCTAAGGACCTGTGACATATAGAAGACATGAAAACCAGTTTTATGCTTCCCTCAAACCAAAGAAGCCTTGGTCTACCCAAAAAAGTTTTCTTGACCTCTAAGTGATGGAGATGAGTCTAAAATAGAGGTTTCATGTATTTATACAAAAAATATTTATTGAGCACAGACATTTGCCAGATGAGGTGTTGTCAGGATATAGTGGATCGCAAGATAGGCATGATTTTAGCCCTGAATGAGCATATAGCAAAATATATTATTGCTGTACTCCAATTTATTTAAATTTTGGAGAATCAAAGGATTAATTGAAAGTATTAAAAATCTGATATGTATCATCAGATTTATTACTGTTATTTGTTACTAATTTGCATATACTCTAGATCAGTTCAAGTTCCCTTAAAACATAAAAAGAAATTTGGTCCAAATTGATTGGATGTAGCAAGGACTGTGTAGTGAGTTCACCAAACCTTCTAAGTGTGTCACTGGACTGCACCTTCTAGCCTCTTCTGCACTTTAGCTGCTGACTCTGTGACTGGGTATTGGCCAATGAGATGTGGGTGAAAGAGAGGGACACCACTTACAGACCTATCTCAAAATACCTCTTATGTGATCCTTCATCCCCTCTTCCCCTGCTTGCTAGGAGGGTGCTGACACCCAGAGTGACTTTGGAAACTATGTATGAAAGATGACTATATCAGCTTGGGACCTGAGGATAGCATGAAGCCACTCTCACTACCACTCCACCCAACTGAGCTTCATGAGAGTGACAGATAGAATTCTATTGTGCTACACCACTGTGGTCTCAGAATTGATCTGTGGCTGTTACTTTCTTATTGGGGCCAGGTTTTGAACATTTTTTTGTTTGTGCATTCTAATGACTTCTGATAAGTTCAACTTATCTTTTGTTTCCTCAGGCCCAATCAGCTGTTTACTTGCTATTGTTCTTTATGCTGTAGCTTCGACTTATAGGCAAGTGTAAGACAGGGTCTTGTCAAAAGGAGGATGAGCGCTTATTGAAGGAAGACCTATGACACAAGCCAGATATACAAGAAATGCACTCAGAAGTATCTAAAGAATATTTAAAGTGGGAGAGATCTGGAGAGAAACATGGATTGCAGCCTGAAGCAGTCTTTAGCAGGAACAAAGACCCTCAGATTTCTATATCCACTGAGCAAGCACACAGTATTATGTGGCACCAGAGCGCCGTGGAACCTAGAACCTGGTCTCTGAGCTTGAAGAAGAGTATCTTCCAGCCCAAACAAATGCCTGTGAGACTTGTTAATCCTTCCCAAGGGTGTACTAGTTTTATTATAATTGAAATGCCACCATTTTTTTTTTCAGTTTGTTGGGGTTTTGTGATCCAGCTATTTTCATTGAATTCCCTTTCTTGTGTCAGTTTCTGTTCTCCAATGATAAAATATTTGAAATTCCGGTATTGAATTTCATCCCCTCATGAGACCTTTCCATTCGGAGACATGGTTCTTTAGCAGTGCCAAACTTTCAGCTTCTAAAATTCAGACGCAGAGATTTAAAACCAGTGGCAATCTGGGCAGATGTCAGCGGGGGAGAGGCTACGGCAGCCAGTCTCCATAAAGCACATGTCCAGACAGCACTGTGACTCCTAATCCACAAATAAAGCACAGACCCTACCGCGATCGTCGGCACAGACTCATGTCCAAAGGCAGATATTTTATTCAAATAACGTCAAATGGCTCTGTGGGAGATACTATTTTCATTATGTTTGCACTCATGTTAGCATTCATTAAAATGTGCACTGCCTGCAAGAAAGATTCATGGCGAGCTTTTCTTGTTAAAGGGCATATTTGTGGGTAGCTCTCACAAGCCAGAAGTTGATAACCTTGGTGGTTTGAAGTGTGGAATAATTTATGTTGCTCCCCTCATTAGGAAGTTTTAGAGTGCAGGGTCCGGGGTACTTTCCATCACTCTGGCCATCTGACATTCCAGGCCGTCAACGGTCTTTGAAGTCTATTTGTTTATATTTCCAAATTTGCAGAGGACACGAAACGCAAAAGAATGGGATTTAAATGTGAGCTCCATGTTAAGAGCTTTTCTTGTTAAAGGGCATATTTGTGGGTAGCTCTCACAAGCCAGAAGTTGATAACCTTGGTGGTTTGAAGTGTGGAATAATTTATGTTGCTCCCCTCATTAGAAAGTTTTAGAGTGCAGGGGTCCGGGGTACTTTCCATCACTCTGGTCATCTGACAGGCCAGGCCTTCAATGGTCTTTGAAGTCTATTTGTTTATATTTCCAAATTTGCAGAGGACATGAAACGCAAAAGAATGGGATTTAAATGTGAGCTCCATGTTAAATTCCGGATTCAGGTGGATCCAGAAAGGAAGTCTGGCTCTTCTCCACTGGAGCCTGAGGCCATCATGCTGGCTGGCCAGGGGAGCACACTGACCACCAGGGGGCAGCTCCTGCGTTGAGTGTCTGGCCTCTGGCCCCTGGTGCCCAGAGTACGTCTTAGCGACCGGTCGACTGGTTATTCGGTCATTCGGTCACTTAGGCTTTTATATATATAGATTACTCCTTAGTACTCATAGCATTCTGTTTCTTTGAAGGAACCCTTTCTGACCAGATGAAGACCTTGATATTTATAATGTATACATTTTAGTTTAGTTTAGTTTGGTTTTAGTTTTTCACTTTAGCCTATGTAGTTTTCTTTAGATATTGATTATGGCATCAATACATTTTATGTTCTTTTGCGTTTCATGTCCTCTGCAAATTTGGAGAATAGATCATCTATATTTTTAACTATGTCTTATTAAAAATATTGCTTTGTTTTAGACTTATTAGAATACTTTGGTCAGTTATGTAATCATACTTATCACTTCATTCAAGTGAATAGTTCCTCATCTTTTTCACAAAGACTAGAAACCTTGTCAAACACTTTTGTGATACTCAGATATGTTCTATTTACTCTACTTTTATGATTCCACAACTTACTAAATCTATCTGTGAGATTGAAAAAAAAGTTATTTTTAACCTGATTAGAAAATGGGCAAAGACTTCTTTCTCTAAAGAAGACATAAAAATGGCCCATATGAAAAGGTGCTCAACATCACTGATCATCAGGGAACTCTAAATCAAAACCACACTGAGATATTACCTCATACCAATTATGATGGCTATTATAAAAAAACAAAACAAAACAAAACAAACCCTAAAAAAAAACACCAAAAATAACAAGTGTTGGTGAGGACATGGAAGAAATTGGAACCCTATAACACTGTTGGTGGAAATGTAAAATGGTGCAGCATCTACGGAAAATAGTATGGAGGTGTTTCAAAAAATTAAAAATAGAATTACCATGTGATCCAGCAATCCTGCTTCTGGGTATATATCCAAAAGAATTGAAGTCAGAATCTCAAAGCGACATCTTTAGTCCCATGTTTATTACAGCATTATTCACAGTAGCCAAGATAAGAAAACAGATGTCTATAGAGAGTGAATGGATAAAGAAAATGTGGTATATACATACAATGTAATAGTATTCAATTTTAAAAACAAGAAGGAAATCTTGAAACATGCAACAACCCAAGGGACATTCTGCTAAATAAAAGGAACCAGTCATAGAAGGACAAAACCTGCATGATTTCATTTATAAAATATATCTAAAGTAGTCAAAATCATTGAAGCAGAAGGTAAGAGTAGGAAATGAGTTCAACAGGTATAAAGTTTCAGTTATGCAATTTGAGTATGTTCTAGAGTACATTAGTGACTACATTTAACAATACTGTATTACACACTTAACAATTTAAGAGGGTAGATTTCATGTTAAGTGTTCTTACCACAATAAAAAAAAA
>NW_005370223.1:7367461-7378750 GCF_000412655.1 Myotis brandtii
TCCAGGATCGGCTCCTAACTTCTCACCTGCCTGCCTGCCTGATCGCCACTAACCCCTCTGCCTGCCTGCCTGATCACTCTTAATGGCCCTCCCCTGCCAGCCTGATAGCTCCTAACTGCCTCTGCCTCGGCCCCCGCCACCGTGGCTTTGTCTGGATGGATGTCCAGAAGATGTTTGGTCTAATTAGCATATTGCCCTTTTATTAGTATAGATTGATTTTAGAGAGAGTAAGGGGGAGAGAGAAAAACATCGATGTGATAGAGAAACATACCGGGGACCTGGGTATGTGCCCTTGTGAAATGAACTGGCCATCTTTTGATGCAGGGGATGATGCTCCAACCAACTGAGCCACACTGGCCATGGTGACCCGTACGTTTTGTTTAACCCATGCTCCCGTTTTCACTCCCCTACTTGGAAATTAAAATGGCATTAAAATATCTTAAATACTCTGGAATCTTTCCCAGCAATAAACCACTACCAATAGGTGCCTCCCCTTCCCTCTCTGGAATGTATTTTGTCTAAAACAAATGACTTGAACTTATTTAGAATATCAGGATATCTTTTTATGTTATTTTTTCACCTCTTCAGCTTATTGATATTGATTGTATCCTTTTCAGTCTCAATATGACTTTCTTTCACAGAGAAGAAAGATGTAAATTCAGACTTGAGAATTTTACTTTTCTCTGTAAACCAAGAACCTCTTTAATCAACCTACCTTCCAGCTTTGAGGAGTTATAATTTTGGTACAATCCATAATAATCTATAATAATAAAAGCTAATTAGACCGGATGTCCTTCCGGATGAAGCCGGGGCTGCAAGGCCGAGCCCCTTGCACGAATTTCGTGCATCAGGCCTCTAGTATTTTAATAATGTTTATCCAAAAATTCCATGAGCTTCTTGAAAGATATGATTACTTCCACTGATTTTTTTTCTTTCCTTAATAGCACATATATTCTTTTAAAATTTAAACCCATCCACAGGATTTATGGTCTGTGCTATTCTGGTATCATAACATTTATATGTCCTGAGCAACACAGATAAAAAATAAAAATTAATAGTTTAAAGAAAAATGGGAAAGTTATTATTTTAAATACAGAAATGCCTAGCATTACCCAAAAGCTGTTGGAAGGAAATAAGCAGAAAAGAGCTAGAAATAAATAGACTTATTAATTATCCCTTTAAAATGAATGTTCCAAGAAGGAAACAAAATTTGGAAGATTCTGCATTTCTCCCCTGTATCTATCCTGGGTGTGACACAGAGGGAGTATGTACTGCAGTGTTTCCGAAACTTGCCTGAGCTGAGTCATCCGGGTTGCTTGTTAAACATTACAGATTTCCAGGGCCCTTCCTTGGAAATTCTGGTTCTTTAGGTTTAGGGTCAGCTTCGCATTCTGCATGTTTAACAAGCGCTCCAGGTGACCGTTTTATCAGATAAGCTTGGGAAACAATGAAAAGAGCCCATGACGTTAAGATCAGCCTGACCTGTGTATGAATTCAGGGTCCAAGACTGAACAGCTATGTGCATTCAGAGACATTACTTAACCTCTTTGATAATGTTTCCTCATATGAATGGGGAAATGTTAACATCTTCCAAAAAGGAATTTTGTGTGGATTCAATGATATAAAATGCAAAATGTGTACCTATCCCTAGTGCTACTGTTATTGAAAACTATGCTAGAATTTTTTCCCCTGTTCTTTTAGTCTTTACTCTTGACAGAAGAGAAAATATAAAAATTCTGAAGCAAAACAAATGCAAATATTCAATTATTCTTTCTCAGTATAAACAACAGTAGAATCATTTACTTAGTTATAATGTATTTGAGGCATAAATGCCTACATGTAAAGATTGGTGAACCCATTATGGTATCTTTCAGATATTCAAGGGCAACACAATTGTTACAGTTACATCTAATTAAAAGCAAGATAAAATAATTTGGGGTAGATTTTTTTCTTCAAACACATTTTTAAAAGCCTATACGAAGTTCTGGTGCTCATCAATTCTTTAAAACAGAGTGGTTCTTAAAATATGGCTCCTGGCCCAGCACCTTCACCATCACTAGGGAACTTTCTAGAAAAGAACATTCTCACTGCAGACTACTACCTCAGGAACTTCTGAGGGGAGACATTGCCATCTGTGTGTTAACAAGGCCTCTGGTGATTCTGCTGCAAGCTCAAATTGAGGAACCACGGATATACCTCCAGCTTATGATGGCCTCTCTCCTTACAACTGTTCATCTGCTGTCGTCCTGATCTCAGTTCATGGGAACACTATCCTTTCAGACCCGAAGGTCAAAATGGAGTCATCCTTAATTGCTCATTTTCTGTCTAGCTCATATCCGATACATCAGACAATTTTGTTGTTTTACCTTCAATTACCAAAAAATCACCATTGAACTGTTCCTCCATTGTTAATATCCTAGTCCAAGTCCCTGTTTTTTTCTTGCATGGACTTTTACATCTTCTAACTAATCCCCCTGCTTCCACTCTTTCATTCCTTCAGACTGACCTGAACACTGAAGCCAGAGTAATGTTTTAAAATAAGAGTCTGATTATGCTACTCGTACTGAATTGTCACATTAGCAGCCTTCTTCCTTTTTTAACCATCTCCGACATCCTGGAAAATGGGAGCCTAGAAATTACATTTTCTAGAATTTCTGTCCCTAGAGTTCTAGATGCCAACAATTGGAGAAAATTACTAGTGATTTAAAGGTAGAAGAGAAGCAGAAACCACAGTATTTTTCCGCTAGCATTGTAAAGATAGACAATGAGATTTTGACAGGATAGATGAGATTTTGTAAGGATCTCAGGATTTTTTTCTTGGATCACCTGCTTCTAGGCTGTTATCTTCTCAACTGTTTCTTCAATTCCCAGACTTCCTGACTCTGAAAATTAGTAACCAACCTAATAACTTGTTGGCAGCAGCCTCCTTTGCTCCCCATTACTATAGCCTTGCCAATGATTGTAAAAATATTTTTATTGATTTCAGAGAGGAAGGGAAAGGGGAAGAGAGATAGAAACATCAATGATGAGAATCATTGATTGGCTGCCTCTTGCATGCCCCACACTGGGGATCAAGCCCTCAACCCAGGACCTGACCAGGAGTCAAACCGTGACCTCCTGGTTCATAGGTTGACAATCAACCACTCCAGCCAGGTCTTGCCAATGATTTTTTTAAAAATACATTTTTATTGATTTTTTTAGAGAGAGAGAGAGAGAGAAGAAGGAGAAAGAGAAACATTGATGTGAGAGTGAAACATTCAGCCAGGTCTTGCCAATGATTTTTTAAAATACATTTTTAATGATTTTTTTTAGAGAGAGAGAAGGAGAAGGAGAAAGAGAAACATTGATGTGAGAGTGAAACATCGATCACCTGTCAATGATTTTGTTAACATGAATTTCCCTGAAATTCTGCTGAAATACCAAGTGGTTTCTATTTCACTTAGAGAACACTGTCCTTCTGATCAAAATGCTTCTCATCTCATTCAGAATAAAATCCTTTAGATGCCTACCAGGCCCTACACAATCTGGCCACCTTTACTTCTCTGATCCGACTCCCTACTATGCTCTCTTGCACTAACTCTGTTCCTGCCCCATCGGTTTTCCTGCTGTTCCTCAAACTAGCCAGGTCCTCTTCTACCTCAGTGCCTTTGCAGTTTCTGCTCCTGACTAGATTGCCTCTCCTCCACATAGCTGCCCAGCTACTCTCTTATCTCCTTTAGTTCTTTGCTCAAATAACATCTTTTCAAGGAGGGCTTTCCCCCAACCACTGTTAAACAAAATGTAACTGAGTAAGTTTGAAGTTCTAGTTGGTTTTACTACTTGATTAATGAATCTGGCAGTATCCCATCTAGCAAGCAGAGAGATACTCCAATGGGTTATACAAGATGGAAGGCTTTTACAAAGGAGAGTGGGACCAGGAAGTCATCAGCAAGAGAAAAAGAAAAGCTCATGGAAGGAAAGTAAGAGTTTAGATAATGATGGTTTCTCATTGGCCGAGCTGCATGAGTTGTTATTGGCTGGGCTTGCTGCTGGGCAAAAAGAAAATCCTTCTCCTGTTGGAATAGTAAAGTAATAAAGTAGCTGCACCCCTCTTCCTGTTGGGGTCTGTAACTGAATTAACGTTAATTCACATCATCTTCCTGTTTGGTACAACTGATGTTTTTCTGTTTGGGGTAATTGATTACTACTGGCAGAGCCCAATGGCAGAGTGTGAGAGCTCCCTCTACAGGCCTTTCTGACTCAAATTTTAGTTAAGGTTTTCTTTAATTTTCACACCACGCAACTTAAAAGCAACATCTACCCCCAATACAGGTTATCTAGGTAGACTGGAATTATCTCCATTTAAAATATGAAAAAGTATACAACCAGGAAAAGAAACTCATCAAAGTCTCATGGCTTTTAAATGTTAAACCTAATATTTATCTCATTCAAAGGGCTGAGGAAAGGAACCTTAAAAAGAGTGGGTGGTTAATAAACATTCATGTTGATTTAGTGTTAGGGTGGGGAGTAATTTCAACTCTTGTCAAGGAAGAGCAGTTAAGACTTAATGCATAATAGGGAAGACCATGGAGATGGAGCAACTACTAGTAATAGATTTCACAGTTTATTATGTTCCCTGGGAGGTTAGACTAGATCAGATTTTTTTTTTTCTGAAGAGGCAGGTCATAATAAAATACATCTTAATTTCTGAATAAATGGATCTTCTAGTCTAGATACTGCCCTAAATTTTGCCTTAAAGGACATTCAAACAATCTGTATATTTCCTAATAGCATTTTATAATGATAGGCTTGGCTTAGGTAAAATGGCTAAACTCCTTTACTCTTAGATCCTAGTATGAAGTCTTAAGGGATTTATTTACTCTTAGAAAATTGTGGGTCAAAAGGAATTAGAGTTTGTAAAAAAATAAAATGTAATTAATATGGCAAGAATGTTCTTCTTAGCCCATTTTTTTAAAGGATGTATTGATTATTTCTTGAATGCCTGGTTGAAAGGGAGTGGTAAGAAGAGCAATTTTATGTATAAAAACGTTCATGTTTTTAGTAGCAAGAGAATAAAAATAAATTAACTGGTGCCAGAGTAATACTGAAAAGATTTGGCAGAGCTGACTAGAAAAATAAAATGGATCGAGTCATCTCTGTAACTGGGGCTATTTAACCCCAAGTTTGTGCTCTGCCTTTAAAGACAACAATGAACTTTTAAAGAAGAAAAATAAAATAACTCTGTTAAAGAAAATTGGGTAGAACATTTGAGGAATAAATGTAGTTGGAAATGACAAAAGGAAACACAAAGGATAACATTGGCCTTTATCAAATTTAAGGAGTGAAAAACAGCTAGAAGCATGCTGGCATGCTTGCCCAGAAGAACTTTGAAGAGACACAATGGAAGGTTGAAGTTCTGGCCCCAGTTCTCCTGGAAATAGGCTTCATGTAATGTCTGGGCATAGACAGAGAACAAAGCATCTATAGCTTGCTTCTTCGTGGTCCCCCTGCAAACCCCAAATGACAGGTTTGTTATTTTCCCTCTCCGGATCCACAGTGACACTACAGGACATCTAAAAACTTCTCCACTTCCGAGTGATGGCCGATGTAAACAACTGCTCACTTTGCCTTTCTTCCTCAAGTTTTTCCACTACTTATTCTCACAGAATTCAGTATACTCTTCGTCAATGCAAATCTGATCATGTCTCTTCCCCGGGGAAGACCATTCAATGACTCCCTACTGACCACAGCAGGAATTCCAAGTTTATTTCCAATAACTGCCAGAACTATTAGTAGATGCTAAAGGGAAGATGGGGGAAATTCTAAGTTGAGAGTAATCAGTGTTCTTTACAATCATTCTAAATGCCTATGTTTGCTGTGACTCTTCCAAAAGGGGAGGGATACAATATGCAACATTCCCAAACTTATTTGATTGTGGAACCCATTTCTTTTTCATGGAGTGTCTCAAAGGACTAGTTTGGTTTGGAACATATCTTTGGAAATACTGGCGTACACTATAGTCCAAATGTATGAGCAAAGCCAGGAATGATTGGAATGATCTGGAACCCACCTACCTTAGTGTGCATTTCCCTGACACATTATGCTTTCTCTCTCCTCCATGCTGCACATATTGGAAATCCTGCAAATTTCCCCTTAATCTCAACCCTTTCCAGTCCATTTGCCTACTCAGCACTTTGGATTTATCATAATTTACATAGCCAAGTTTGTATTTATTCTCTTCATTTTGTAGAATTATTTAACTCATTTACATAAATATATGTAAATAACTATATACATAGCTAATTTACATAAATCATTCCTCTAACTTAAGATCTGAGAGGAAGAAAATGAAGAGAGCTAGAGACAGTCTATCCACATGAGTCACAGAAAAATAACTGATGTAATTGCTCTCTTCTCATTTTTTTTTGGAGGAGTAAAGAAGTGAAAATGGGACTAGGAAAATACTTTATAAAATAAAAGTTGGACAATAATTCTCAAAGTGGTTAGGAAGAATATACTTTTTAAAACAATTTATTAAAATAAACAATTAAAATTTATATGACATATATTCCATATCTGAGTAAGATAAAATATAATCCTGAAAAGAGGATGTTAAACACAATAAAGCAAAATTTTTAAGGAAATGAAAATATAATAACAGAACTAGCACATTATCTAAAAATTAGAAAAAATGTACAATGCACATAATCAGAATTATTTTGGAGAAAAATATAAAGAAAATTTTCTAGAAAATAGAAAAACTCAAATAAGTAGCAATAACTAAATAGATTATAGCTGTGGAAGAAAAAGAATAGAAATTGAGCCTAAAGGTAATTTATGTTCCTAAAGATGAGTCCAGACAAATGAAATAGGAGCAAAACCCATAAATGGAAAAAAAAGAAGCTAAAGAAATACCTCAGAGTATATGTAGAATAAAACCTCTGGGTACCTGATAAAATTAAGGAGAGGAAATTATTATTATCTAACCATATTCTATAGAAAATTTGAAATCACAAAGTAAAAGAATCTAACAAGATTCCAGGCAATGAAAAGTTACTTATAGAAGTAGAAAATTCAGGCTGGCCATGGTCTTCTCTCTCTAAATTAAATCCTTAGACATAATAGCACAATGTTTATGTAATTTTGAGGGGAAAGTTTGTGGCTCAAGAAATTTATATTTAGCTACATTGTTGTAAGATATGAAGGTAATAGAAAGACATAATCAAATTTATATAGTAAATCCTTTTTGAAAGGGTTACTCAAAATATGTCCTACGAAATGAATCAGAATGAGAAACTCACAAATTAGAAAATTATATGTGAAGCTACTTAAAGAGAGCATGAAACCACATTAATAGACTTAAGTATAGTATTTTAAAAAATGGTTAAGATATGTAACACAAATATAAAAGCTATAAAAATAAAAGGGATAATTTTCAAAAATATAGCATCAGAAGACTTAAGTGCATCCATTTTGCATAGGTCAAATTGAGAAAATAATTACATATTAAAGGATTTAATTAGTATGTATATAATTGTTTTAATATATACATATATGTTTAATTTTCTGTACTAAATGTGGAGAATATTTACCTTTCATTCACAGTGGCTTATGGAGTATTTATAAAAGTGATCACATATTAGGACACAAAAAAAGCCTCATTATAGAACCTACAACAATTTTTCTGAATTTTCAAACACATAACTTAAATAGCTATTGACTAAATTAGAAATTAAAACTGTAGTTAACAGAAGATTTATAAACTACTAGCAATGAAACATAGTGTTTAATCTGATATTTTTACAGACATACTCCAAGGAAAAGATCAGATAAAAAATGGTTTTTGTTACTAAATTTTAAAAAAATGATTAAATGTTATGGATATTGTAGCTTTTGTTTTACATTTCCAAATTCCATACAAAAAAATGTATACTAATCTACATTATTACCAGCAAGTACAAGAATATCTGCTTTATAGCAGCCACTCAAATTTAACTATTAGTTTAAATAGTTACTAATTTGGTATGTTTTTAAAAATATGTAGTGTTTGAATACACATGGGGTTAAATAATTTTTACACTGTTTATAGATATTTATATTTCTACTTTTGTGACTTGACTTTTATGAGAAAGGATTGTAAAGTTTATCAGAACAGGCAAGATAATTTTGAGAAAGAATAATAGCGAAGAGGATCAATGCTACTAAATTAATCAGTGCCACGCTGGCATAAGTGCGGATCAATGGAAAAGATAACAAGCCCTGTAATAGGCAGTGACATGGACTGCGGTGGCTTTTAAATATGCGTTTTCTCTTCTTCCTAGACACACAGAACTACTATATTTCCACCCTTTCCTTCAGTTACTTGTGACCACATTTTTGAGTTCTAGTCAATGGAATTTGCCGCCTCTCCATAAAAACTTCCCCCAGAGGCAGGGATCCTCCATGCTCACTTCTCTTCCACTATCTTGATGTAAACCAACACCGATGCCTTGCAAGCATGTGTTGAAGAAGTGGAGTCAGGCACAGAAAGACCTGGTCTTTGAAATCCTACTTGGGGGAGACACTGGTGGCAATCAGCAAAACTTGATATGAGCAAGAAGTAACCTTCTGTTGTGTAGCATCAGTGTTTTGTTACAGCAGCTAGCCTCACTCAAACAAATAAACAGACTTTCATATATATATGAATTTACTCTATTAAATTCACATGTATATGAATTTACTCTATCAAAATATGAGGATGTAATGGTTATTAGCTTATGGATGCTGTGAACCTGGGTTTTGTGTAGCACCTATCATACATTAAATGGTTAATTTGATGATGATAAATAATGATGACGATGATGATGACAATGAACTTGGCATTTCAAATATTTCAGATCAGTTGTGAAAGTTTCACAGTTCAAAAAGTGGTGCTAGATTATATGGTTAAAATAGTTTTAAAATGAAGTTAGGCTCCTAACTCAATTGCTTCATGTTGTATTCAAGAGCAAGGAAAGTGCATATGCATTGGCTAAGAACAGACACCTCATGTCAGCCTGCTTGGCATTCCAGCTCTGCCTCCCTCCAAGTGTGTGACAGCAGTCAAGATATGACAGAGATATTTTTAAAGAAGTGAACACGACAGTAATGATGATGCATAAACTGGTTGCATTCACTCCTGGTCGAACTTTAAGTTGGAAAGTTGGCCTATGTATCAAATACCTTATAATTTCCCATAATTGTATTATACCAATTTAGCTTGTGGGAATATACCTTAAAGAAATCATCACAGAAGTATAAAATGTGTGTATAGTAATGCTCAAAGTAGCTTATTTTTAGCAGGGATAATCTGAAAACAAGCTAAATGAATAACCAGGGGATTGGTTAAATAACTGTCAGCACATTTTTCAGATATACTGCGTGGTGATTAGGGGTATGGCTTCTATTGTCACATCAGCCTGGGTTTGATTTCTTTCTACTTCAACCATTTATTAGTTGTGAGAATTTAGATAAGTTATTTCACCTCTAATTCTGTTTCCTTATTTATAAAACTAGAGGCCCGGTGCATGAAAATTCATGCACTCAAGGGGGTCTCTCAGCCCAGTCTGCACGCTCTCACAATCCGAGACCCCTCGGGTAGGGTCCAGTCCCATCGCAACATGGTTCTGGTTCCCTGGGCCTGCGGGCTGGGGGGAGAGACCAAGAGGCCAGTCCAATCGCAGCATGGCTTCGGTTCCCTGGAGCCTGCGGGCAGGGGGAGAAACCAAGATTCCCAGATCGCAGCATGGTTCTGGTTTCCCAGAGCCTGTAGGTGGGGGGAGGGACACAGAGGCCAGTCCGATGGCAGCATGGCTCCGTTCCCACAGCTGCCTCCCACCACCATGCCGCTGCAGTCCAGGACTGATTCCCGCTGCGGTGGGCCAGGACCCAAGACTGACTTCTGCCACGCTGGCCGGGACCCTAGCCTGGTGTTCAGTCGTCCGTCTAGACATTTAGGTTGTGACGGACCCTGGCTCTTTATATATTAGGATAGAGCTAATACTAGCATATATCTATCTTATGGCTTTGCTAAGTAAGAAATAATTGAGATAATTTATGTAGAGAATCTGAACCATAGTGAATGGTACCTATTATTATCACTATTTAAGGCATTAGAAAATTCATAAAGATTGTAATAAGGTAGATGTGAGAAAGATGTCTAGGTGGATGTATGCCACCTGTCGATAGGAGTTACCTGGGAAATAATTCTCTTTATCCTTATTTCATCTGATCTTATAGCAATTTTCACCCTTTTACTAATGCATGCTGTTTCTAAGCACTCAGCTCCACCACCACAACCTTAGTCTGAGTCATCATCATTTCTTGCCTGGAAAACGGAGACCCCTTCGGACCAGCCTCTGTTTTCTCTCTTGCCCCCTTAGAGCCCACATCTGCGTGGCCAGGGTGAACTTCAGAACCCTAAGTCAGACTACGTCATTCCCCTGCTTAAAACCCTCTCCTGGCTTCCCATAGCAGCCAACATGTAATCTAAACTCCCATAAGGCTCTCTTTGATCTGGCCCATCCCTCACTTCTCAACTTTATCTTTTTCCCTTATCTCTGTAATTCACATCTCAGAAACACTGGTCTTCTTTCTGTCCTTCAGATATGAATGTTTCTTTTGCTTGGAATGTTTTTTCCTGAGAGTTAGGTCTAAACTCGTGTCATCTCCCCCAGAGGCTTTAAACATTTTTTTTTTCAATTACAGTTTACATTCAATATTATTTTGTGTTAGTTTCAGGTGTACAGAATAATGATGGGCAATTATATACTTTACAAAGTGTTCCCCCCGATATTTCCCGTACCCACCTGGCACCATGGTTACTACAATATTATTGACTATGTTCCCTATGCTGTACTTTATATCCCTGGGACTATTCAGTGACTACAAATTTGTACTTCTTAATCCCTTTATCTTTTTCACCCCATCCTCCAACCCCCCTTCCCTCTGGCAACCATCAGTCTATTCTCTGTATCTATGAGGCTGTTTCAATGAAATTGGGGGTCACCACAACATGAGGAACTGTATTAAAGGGTCTCGGTATTAGGAAGGTTGAGAACCACTGTCATAGAGGCTTTCAACCCACACTCACGGTAATAGCTTCCAGAGCACTTTCTACTTCTTTCCCTTACTTTGTCTTCTTCGTAACACTTATCTCCTTAATTTGCTTGCTGGCCTTTTTATACCAAGTAGAACACGAGTTTCTTTAGGAGAGTGGCTCTCTTTCTCATGTTCAACACTGTGTCCCAAGCATCTAGAGCAGTTCCTGCTGCACAGGCACCACCACCACCC
>NW_005370223.1:7378799-7397960 GCF_000412655.1 Myotis brandtii
GATTCTTGTCCTTGACTGTGTGGATATTTTTTAAAAAATTGATTTTAGAGAGAAAGAGGAACGGGAAAGAGAGAGAGAGAGAGATGATCGGTTGCCTTCTGCACAGCCCCTATTTGGATTTGTGGTTCCACTTATTTATGCATTCCTTGATTGCTTCTTGTATGTGCCCCAACAGGGGTCCAAACCCACAACATTGGTATTGGGGCGATGCTCTAATCAACTGAGCTGGTGTGGGTATGTTTGGAAGAGCAGAAGAAAGGGACTTTGCTATTTACTCTATACATGACATTCTTGTAATTTTTATAGTATACAATGCAATGATAATGATGGTTATTTGTGGATATGAAATTCAGGGTGCTTTAAACCTTTTATTTATAATTCCTACATTTTATGTTTTCTCTAATGAACCTATTCTTTTTTAAGAATCAGAACAATATTTTAAAGACTACTATAAAACCTTGACCAGACAAAAATTTTGGTTATTTATCTTCATAGATACCTAGGTGGCCATTGGCAATGATAACAATGTGCATTAATTTATACTTAGCCATGTTTAAGTAATGAATAATTATGGTGTCAAAGATGATAATAAACAAGGTAATTAGAATAGAGGAATGCTTGTGCCTGGTTATGATAAGAATTTTAAGAAAAGTTCTTTATTTTCTTTTGCTTAGTGTTGTTCTTTGCCAGTCTCTCAGAAAAAAACAACAACAACAATATTTTCTGTCTATAGGTGACAGTCTCTTTGCTATGAAATTTCTAGTGTGGTCCTTACATGTATGTGAAAATAGATATAGTGCTCTGGGGTAAAATAAGGCTGTACTCTGGAGGTGAAAGAAGAGAAAAACACTGAAGTCAGAAAAAATATTTTAAAAGACTGAAACTGATAAAGAGACGGTTATTTCACAAAAGGAGCATAGGACTTAATTTTGCTTGTGAAGGATCCCCACAAGCCTCTTAATGTTCATGTAATAGAATTTTTAAAAATCCACTTCTAACGTTCCTATTTACCTACCCTTTCATTCACAAAACGTATTTTTTTGTCTTATACTTGTCAAGCCCTGTGCTAGGACCTCAGAAAGGAATGAGGACAATGATAGACACAGATTTCAGAGAAAACATACAAGTTGGAGCTTATGAAACCAGATGCCAGGACAGTGAGAGGAACCAGAGTAGCCTCATGCAATAGAAGATGAAGTTAAATTCATATTCGGCTCCAGTAAAGAGTCAACACACGGAAGGGCATCTAGTAAGAACTCCCTTCTTTTCTTATTCTTTCAGTTTTGGGTCTGTTTTTAATGTTTTACCCTTTATTTCTAATTCACAAAGGACCAAGGTGTGTGGCGTGGAGGGTAGGATGGTTTTCCTGGGAGCAGCGGCCCCGGGCTGTTAACGAATGCAGCAATTCACAACACTGCCGTCTGTCTTTCCTCGGTTTTAAAATTCAGCTTTGCTGTTATTTCTTTGACCTGCCTCCACTCTGTTTCAGATTTGTATACTCGTGTTTCATGTATCAGTGATGATTCCAATTACACGCTAGGTAACAAGAGTTTAATAAAATGTGGCAATAAATTGTGGAAAGACATCATGCATGTGAAAAAAATGTATTAAGAAATGTGTTCCAGGTAGAGCTCCCAGTATTAAATGACTAATCATTTCCACACACATATACAAAGTGAAGGTTTTATTTAGTGGAACTTGGCCTTTCAAAACTAGCATGCCAAGCAGTGCCCTCCACCGGCCTCTCTGGCCTGTCTGGAGCCTGTGGCAGTGGTTTCTTTTTACAGAACGGTTTTAGATGGTCTGCAGTAGCCCTTCGGCCAAAAAAAAGGAAGGGCCTCTTGTTCCGAGCTCACGTTATTTGTATTTAAATGGCAAATGGGAATAACAAGAATGTGTAATAACTTATACTCTGTACAGCCTCTCGACCAGATGACTGAAATGGAATCCAGGCTCTTTCTCTCAGTCGATAAGGGGTGTTAGGCAAGTTTCCTGCATGCCACAGTTCTTTATTGGCAAAACTGGAATATCTTCTTTATTGAGATATTGTGGAAGATCAGTAATTTAAAAAATGAGTTAAAATATTTAGTCCTGTGTAGGAACAGTGTAAACACTGAACATACATCTATACCAGTGATGGTGAACCTATGACACACGTGTCAGAGGTGACACGCAAACTCATTTTTTTGGTAGATTTTTCTTTGTTAAATGGAATTTAAATATATAAAATCAATATCAAAAATATAAATCTTTGTTTTACTATGGTTGCAAATATCAAAAAATTTCTATATGTGACACAGCATCAGAGTTAAGTTAGGGTTTTTCAAAATGCTGACACGCTGAGCTCAAAAGGTTCGCCATCACTGATCTATAATAATAAAAGGCCTGTGGCTGTGATGCTGTAACGACCAAATGAGCAGCGGCTCTTGCGGGGCACGAGCTACTAGCAGTGGAAGCTATGAGCGGTGGAGGATGGGGTGCGAGCTACAAGCGGCCACGGGCGGGGCAGCCAGCTGAGGAAATGGAAGCAAGCTACTCGTGCACGATTTTGTGCGCACTGGGCCTCTAGTATTAGTATAAAGAGAGTGTCACATGGAAAGATTTGAATAGGTGTAATAGTTCTAGAAATGTCTGTGGGGCAGTTCTCTTATAGGAGGCTTTCCAGAAACACAGCAAGGAGCCTGCCATGGAGAAAGGTTCAAACGGAGTGCACTCCTAACCTGATTTCTGGGAGGGGTCCCAGGTGGGCCCCAATGACCCCAAACACATCAGAGGTCAGTCTTGGGTTTGGGTTTGTTCTGGAATGACCTGGCTGCTTCTCTGACCCCATCTGGTATGCACCAAGCTCCCTCTCTGGACCAGGGACCCTGCCATGAACAATAATGAGACTAGCATGACTTCTGCTTTTATGAGTTTAAGTTCCAGGGGGAAAGCTGCAAACCACTATTTGCCTGCTTGATTGTTTAAGTACAAGGGTGGGAAGTGCTGTCTATGGAAGACAAACAGGAGGTGCTGGGAGGTTTGGTCCCGGGGCTGGACCAAAGAAGTAGAAGTGTAGGTAAGCAGAGAATTGAGGTAGAGTAAGTACAAGGGTGGGAAGTGCTGTCTACGGAAGACAAGCAGGAGGTGCTGGGAGGTTTGGTCCCGGGGCTGGGGGAGAGTGGTGGTTAGAGAACTTTCCTGAGGTAGCAAGAGGAGTAGGAGAAGTAGAAGTGTAGGTAAGCAGAGAATTGAGGTAGAAGAAGAGGTCATATGATTTTCCAGTAGCTTGGGGTTTTGGGGAAATAAAGAGGCCAGGGTTTCTCCTAAACCTGGAACATAACGATCCAGGGATTTGAGGTGAGTCTCTAGACAAATATGAGTCTCTCCTGTTCTTTAACCTTTGGTTAATAGCACAGGAGAATATAATAAAGGTCTACCAAAGGTTGAAACACCCAAGTCACACTGGCAATTGAAATTCACGTGGGCCTAAAAAAGGAACAATTTTAATTATGAGGGAAGGAAATACAAATAACTAAAAAGATCCGGGAAAACAAATGCAAGAGAGGGATTGAAATAGAAATGATTGTAAACTGGAGGTAAACTCAAAGGGCAGTTTCCCTTTATTTTAATTTCCAGTGTTTATTTAGAGGATAAAAGGAATATACTCGTATATTTAATGCTCCCTTCTTATAAAAATCAGTTTTAAATACTAATTTTTAAATTCCAAGAACAGAAGAAGCTAATGCTCACACTTTTATACTGAATGAATTGCCAACGTTTTATTCACCAGTTTTGCTAAAGAGAGGGAACCTCACCGAGGTTTCGGAATTAAATTAGCTTTCACAACCATTTAAAGTTCTTCCATTCTATTAATTCAGCAGACAATCAAGTTGTTCACTTGTTGACTTTTATCCACATGCATTCAATCAAATCAACTATCAAAGAAAGATACCTATTAGTTGTTAATTTCAGATGTTAGATAGGAATCCTAGAACTCCTGTTTATATCTATTTGATAACCTTCTAATCTTTGCCACAGTCTCACTAACAGCAGCATTAACTAGTCCGCCATCTATCTTGATTAACAATGTTGGAACGCAAGATGCACAGCATCTGATAAGCCGAACAGCCTAAACTTCTGACAGTGCCTGTAGTAAGGAAATTGGGCTTCTGCCCTCACAGTGACAAACCCTCCAAGTTGTCTTTAAGTCACAGTTGTGCACATTATTATTTAAGCAAATGAGAAGAGCTTGCTTTAGTGTAGGAGCTCTTACAAACAATTGGCAAGACTGAATGTTTTGCAATATGTTTACTCTCTATTTTTGTCCTCTAGGTTTGGGTTTTTAGAAATTGGTTTTGCCTTATATTAAACTAGAGGCCCAGTGCACAACTTTTGTGCACTGGGCAGGGGGCTGGAGGGTGGGAAGGGGAGGTCCCTCAGCCCGGCCTGCGCCCTCTCCCACCTCCGCAGGAGCCCTTGGGGGATGTCCAACTGGAGGCTTAGGTCTGCTCCCTGCGGAAGGGGCCTAAGCCACCAGTTGGACATCCTTAGCGCTCCTGCGGAGGTGGGAGAGGCTCCTGCCACTTCCGCTGTGCTCGCCAGCCATCAGCCCACCTTGTGGCTGAGTGGCGCTCCCCCTGTGGGAGTGCACTGACCACCAGGGTGGGCAGCTCCTGCATTGAGCATCTGCCCCCTGGTGGTCAGTGTGCGTCATAGTGCCCAGTCGTTCCGCCATTTGGTCGATTTGCATATTCCCCTTTTATTACATAGGATTACAAGTGTGCTGTTATCTTTGGATCAGAAATATTCAACAGATATTTATTAATCTTTGTGCAGTGAGCAGTTACTATATATATATAAAATATAGCTCCACTTACCTTAAAATTTTATATTTGATATCACAGCAACTGGGTTTCTATAATAAGTAGAACTATAGTGGCTTTTATGAGAGAGAGAGAGGAGAGGGAGAGAGAAATAACCTTTGTTTCACATGATAACTTTTAGGTTATTTTTCAAGTACTTCTTTCATAGTCTATTTACACCATTCTTTATCCAGTTTCATTGCTGAAATATTAAGGACATTTTATACATCATCCATGTTGATTTTAGCAACTGGCCTGTAGCCTTTGTCTTCATACTATTCACAGTTAAATCCTTGGTAACTTCCACATCCACCTTGTTGATATTTCAACTGCCATGGTTTCATGTTTTTAAAACTTCCACTGACCCTATTCTTCATTCCCTTCCAGTTATTCGTAGGCATGGCTACGCCAAGGGACTTGTTTGAACCACGCCATCTCTAATTCTGAACTCTGGTAAGTTCTTTTTTGATCTTCTCTGGATCTTTATTGGTTCCTCTGCTCCCTCCAGGTGGCTAGTGGGAAACAGACATTGACAAGAGTTTGCAGCAGAAAAATATAGGATGCAATATTCCTGCTATGAGACCTCCCTAGATATATCCAGAATAAAGTGTGTAAAGTTGGGAGAGAATATTTGAATTTTTATATTATCTCATGCAGGCTTTGCACTAGAACATTTTCAATATTAATGTGATAAAATCTGATTTAGATAAAATGTAAATGTATTACCTTGGTACCATGGGCCATAAAAAACATCGACTTTTTTTCTTAACTCCCATATCTGTGAAAATGCCTCCCTAATTTATTTCTGAAGCCAAGGTCACTCTCCTACATCCCAATCCTGAATTTCCAATGACTCATTGAACATTTTCAAATGCATCTCCCAAAGAACCTTCAAGTTCAGCATATCCTGATTCGTATTCATCATCAATCCTCTTACACTAGCACCATCTCGGAATTTTATTATTCATTAATGCTACTTCCTTTCTTCTTGTCATTCTTTGGTACCCAGCATGCTCCAAAAAGCCATGCAATCCTGTCATGAAGTGTCTCCAATCCAGGGAAGGTGACCAATACATCAATAGGTACAAGCAAATATGAGGACAGAGAGGAAGAGAATATAACCCAGTCTTGTTTGGGGGAAGGAGGGTGAGGAGTGAGTCACAGGATAATTTTTGAAGGAGGTTGCAGCTATACTGAATATTACAGTATGACAAAGGATTATCCAGAGAAGTTAATAGAGAAGGAGGGTCTTTCCAAATTTCAGAGCTAGCACGAGCACAGGCTAGCTGAAAAGAATGTTATTTGGTGAAACCACCAGGTGTTGCTTGAGCTCAAAGGAGAAGGTAAGATTGGAGAAGTAGGCAAGGTTTGGAGAGGAACTGCTGTACCAAGTTTAAACCTTTAGAATCTGTCTTATGGATGATGGGAATAATGAATGCATATAAGAAGGACTGAAATGGCCATACTTGTATTTTAGACAGATCAAGCAGGAAGCTACGATAAGAATGGATTTGAGGAAGAAAAGTTCACAGCTAATGACATTCGATGGACGATGTTAACACACTCTATATGGGGGAGAGACAATTAAATCCAGGAGAACAAAAATACTTAGTATTTAATATTTGTAGCACTCTATTAATAGATGTTGAAGATTAGGAAGAGAGAGTCAGTAATGAATCCTAGATTTCTACTTTGCATAACTGACTGGATAGTGGTGCTACCAAATGAAATAAAAAAAAATAATAATGCATGAGGAGCAGGCTTGGTAGGGAGAAGTGAGAAGGAAAGATTAAAGATAAATCCGAATGGCCTCATCGTCTCATCCGGGGAAGATGAAAAAGTTAGACAATAGATAAGATGCCTGGCATACTACCTGAAGCCCAGGAGGCAGGTCTGAATTGAGCTTTCACATCCAGATTAATTAGCACCCAGGTGGTATTTTATACCCGGATTGCCTCTAGAGCAATGCAGTGTACCTTGGAAGGAAACCTTAAGAAATAGATGAATAGGAGCTGAGGAAGTAGACAAGGAAGAAATAATTGAAGGAAAAAATCACACCCCAGAAACATGTTTCCCTTGATATCAATGCCCCTCTTTTTTTTAAGTTCCCAAAGCATTTGACTTTTTTGGGGGGAGGGGGGCGCGGGTAGTAAGAGGTTGCTTTCATCTCTGTTATTCTCCCCCCCCCCTTTATTGATTAAGATATTACAAATGTGTCCTTATCCTCCAATGTCCCCTAAATATCCCAGTCTGGTCAGATTAAAGGAAATTTATTGGCCTATGTTTACTAGTGGATGGATTTACTATTGTAAATTGATGTACTCTTGTGTCAAGATCGCTTTCTTCTTCCCATTGACTTCAAGTCTTGTAATTGGTAAGCTGTACCAGGGCTGTCTTGAAAGTCTCGCTTGCTCCTCTTTTCTTACAGACTCTTATATTCTCATCAGTTCTGGTGAGTAGTTGGGGAATTAAGAATGGGACATGGTAGCCTTGTATGGGCTTTGGGCATCAGATACATTCTCTAATCCAACTTTACTAGAGAGCCGTGCCTTAGAGTATTGGCCCCTAGCCCAACTAATTCTAAAGTGATAATGTACCCATTCATCTTTGTCCCTTGTATGTATTGCTTCCTCAGTCTTAAGAGACAGAAGGAATTGTCAGGTAAAGGTAGGATTCAGGTATTCCTATCTTTCCCCTTTTACTTCACTCCTTTGTGGTACTGTCACTTTATAATCTCATATTTTTATGTACTTATATTTTATATATAACTATGTCATATGTTTTATATTTTGGTTATTTTGGCCTATCTCCCATCCCCTCTCTTGTACCCTAAGCTCTTTGGAATTTCATTTTGACAATGACTAAAGATATTTTTATTTTTAATGAAATATCAGATTTTTAGATAGTTTGAAAGATTATGCCAACCTGCACAGTTCTAAGTTGAAGATGACAAAAATGAGGTATTGGAAACATGAATTGACTACATTTTGTATGCTTACTAAAATTGTGATTTGAAATAAGGATCACAGATAAAACCAATATTTATGATAGGATTATATATACTGAATAATTCAGGGCCTCATTCAATGCTTTATAATCGTATTATAGAATATCCTTTCCTCCCCAACAATGTGAGATTTCCTATAGTCATTTCAGCATATGGTAATAATATTATAGTGTTTTGGGGAATCTATATTTCAATGTAAAGAAGAATAGGTGCCTTACTTTTGATATTGATTTGGGGGATTATGATGAGAAAGCTCAAGTACCTATAGGAAATGTGCAACATACTTCCTACTTTTAAAAGGTGTACTGATAACCTGCAATGAAGAAATGCTCTGTACTTTAGCTCCTTTTAGATGTCACTTTTTTTAATCCCTAAGATTCCCATTATTTTACTCTGAGCATCCCAGTAGCTGGGCTGATTGGTGCATGAGTGACGTCTTGGTGCCTTTATTTTATTATTTGCTCAGAGGGCTCCTCCCAATGCTAAGGGAGTCACTTAGACCTGTGTGTGTATGTGTGTTTTATGCAATCAATTCCATTTGTGAACACACACATGATCTGCTTGTGTGTGTGTGTGTGTTTTATGCAATCAACTAACATTTTTTAATATGAATAGGTACAAATTATTTAAATTTGCTTAGAAAATGAATCACTGGTGTTATGAGTCTAAAATTGTGTACTAATTCTCTTAACTCTGGAATGAACATAGCTGACTACCTGGATTTTAATTCTTTTAGATATATACCCAGGTGTGGAATTGCTAGATCATATGGTAGTTCTAGTTTTAATCTTTTGAGGAACCTCCACACGATTTTCCATAGATTTTCCATAGAGGTTGCACCATTTGCATTCATACCAACAGTATAAGGGTTCCAATTTCTCTATACCCTCACCAGTACTTGCCTTTTTATTATTGTGGTCATTCTGCAGCACTGTTCATAACAGCCAAGATACGGAAACAACCTAAATGCCCATTGACAGATGAATACATAAAGAAATGTGGGAGGCACATACAATAAAATACTATCCAGCCTTTAAAAAGAAGGAAGTTGTGTAATATGTGACAAGATGGATGAACATTGAGAATATTATGACAAGTGAGATAAACCAGTCTCAGAAAAACAAATACTGCATGATGCCACTTACATAAGGCATCCAAAGTAGTCAAATCCATAGAATCAAGGGGTGCCATGGTGGTTGCTGGAGGTGGCGGGCGGGGGGGACGAGGAAACAGTCACTAATCAACTGACATAAAATTTCAGTTGAGCAAGATGAATAAGCGCTAGACATCCGCTTTACAACACTGAATCTATAGTCAACAATAATGTATTGCACACTTAAAGCTTAAGACCCTATATTTCATGTTGAGTGTTCTTAACACAGAAAAGGGCAGTAATCCAAGCTTTAGAATAAAGTTTAAATTTATCTGAATAAAATATTCTCGTGAGGTCTTATGATTCTGCCAATGTCCCTGGTTCCTGTGAAATGCCTTGAAAATGGAGCTGTTGCAAGTGCTCGGTCCATTTTGTAAGGCATGGACGATAACTTGAGGAAATTTAAGAGAGAAAGAGAGCTTTATCAACGAAGTTGGATGAAATGCATTATATCATATCATGACCATCAGAGTTCTATTTTTCTGGAGTCACTCAGGTGTGGCCACAGAGCCAAGGCTTGGATATTGCCGTCTTGTTTTGGGCTCAAATGCTAGCAATCATGGAAGGCAAAAAAAATTATATTTTTGATGTTGATGATTCCAGTCCTGGGGCCTGATCTGAAAACTAGAAGTTTTCACCCATTTTAAGTTTACACCCATTTGATAACTGTCTTTTATAAAATCTCATTTTTCTATATTTCTTGGCAAGAGCATTTTTCCTTAGTTGAAGCCCAACATTTTAGTCTCTTTATATTCTCTATATTGAACTGTTTTTGACTTCCTTCTTCGCTCAGCCCAAATGGGAATAACTGCAATTGTAAGCTGTGAGGAGGGGAGATGGGCTAGCTTTCTTTTCTACCAGGTACCTCTTGGAAAATATTAAGTGGATCTTTCTTTTTCCCTTTGCTTTAGTTATTTAACATGGCAAGTACTTTTTAATCTATTCTTCTCCTGTGTTTAGAAGACAGGAAAATTGAATGCAATTGCAGAAACTGTGTTTTATATCTTTAGTAATTTTCTCCTTCATTCATATGTCTTCTAATTTATAGTGAATATTCAACTGAGTCACATAAGCCTGGATATTCGATTGCCATTAGAAAGGCTGGGTGCATGGGAGATTTTTCCATAACAAAATTCATTTGATCTATATATGTATTGTCTCCCCTAGGACCCCCTACCATTTTTTTGTTTTAAAATTTATTTGCTCTTTGTATTGTGGTATTGTGTAGTGCTCCAAAAAGAAAAGAAAATCAGACTTCTTGCCTCTACATGTGACATTTTGATAAATTAAAATCATGACAACCTTACTATTAGAAGTCTCATTTTTTACATTTATACCATTCAATAATAATGAGCACATCTTTGTTATGATATTTGCATTGAATGTTTAACATTACAAAGCACCGAGAAAGCATTTCAAAGCTGACTCTCTTGATCTGACAGCCACAAAGGGATCCTCTTGAATGCTGTAAGGAGGAAATATTTTCATTGCTAAGAGGAAATGTGAAAAAAAATAATATTTGTTGACCATGTAATATGTAACAGACATGATGATAGGTATTTTTTCTGTTGTTTTTGTAATAACTTCATGAAATAGAAATTAGTATACCCATCTTATAAACATAGCTCAGAGGTAAAATACCTGGGCCAAAGGTGTGTGACTGGAAGGTGGACAAGCTCAGCTTCCAACCTAAGTTTCCTTTGCTTTGGAGCCCATGCACTTTCTTCAATGTATTCTGCTGCCTTCTAACATCATGACCATATGAAAAGTATTAGACTAGGAAGAAAGTACCTGGGTTTTAACCCCTTTTAGAGCTGTGAGTCCATGGGGAACTTTGGTTTTTTGACTCCTGTCGTCCAATTTGTCAAGTAAGAATATCACACCCTCCAAGTTGGTTTTTAGAATTAAAGTTGTATATATGTAAATCTTTGCAGAAAATATAGACGTTTACCAATATAAATTTCCCTCTAAGCACTGTTTTACCTGCATCCCATGAGGTTTAATATATCATGTCTTCATTTTCACTCACCTCAAAGTATTTTCCATTTTGAGTTTTTCTTTAATTCATTGGTTATGTAAGAGTGTGTTGTTTAATTTCCACACGTTAATGTGTTTTGCAGATTTCTGTTATTGATTTCTAATTTCATTCCATGATAGTCAGAGAACATATTTTATGTTATTGCTAGCCTTTAAAATTGATTGAGGTTTGTTCTATGGTCTAGTAGTCTATGCTCTGTGCTGGAGAATAATCTATGTGCATTTCAGAAGAATCTGTACTCTGCTGTTGTTGGGTGGAACATTCTATAGATATGTCCTAATTTGGTTCATAACATTGTTCAAGTCTTTCATTGCTTTGCTGACCTTTTGCTTAGCTGTGTTATCCATTATTGAAGGTGGGGTATTAACATCTCCATCTATTGGTGTTGAATTATCTGTTTCTCCTGATATTTTTGTTAGTTTTGGTTTTATGTATTTCGGTGCTTTGTTGTTCAACATTGATTTATTGAATGCTTATTATATTCCAGTCACTGTGCAAGACAATGAAGACACAGCGGCAATCAAAATAAATAGCATGTTATCCTTAAGGCTTATAGTGGACAAATAGGCACTGAATAAGACAACTTACAAATGGAAATATAATTTACAAATTGTAATAAATGCTAGTTTCCTCGACTAGTTTTTAACTTATTTGTGGCATTTATCAAAACTCGAAGTTATTGTATTAATGTATTTGTTTGTGTTTCTGTTTTTTCTGATAGCTTGCAAACTATACATATTGACTATAAATGCACTTTCAATCCCTGGCCAGATGTTTTGCACTGTGCTCAATCAGTTTTTATTGAAAGAAAGAATGGAATGGAAAAGGAAAGAAAAAAAAAGAACAGGATACGTAGGGAGAGAAAACAAGAGGTGCTTAATTTCATTGTTCAGGATTACAGAAGGGTCTCTTTGTGGAGTTATTGGAAGCTTTGACCTGAAGGAGGGTTGGGTGAGGAGAGAGGGGGTGGGAATTAAGAACTAAGAGAATTGAGTATGTGAAGGCCATGAGGCAGAAGAGAATTTGTCACATTCAAAACCAGCAATGAACAAAGTGATAGTGCCAGATGAAGGTGGTAAGGACCATTTAAACTGAGGGAAGTGTGTGGATGATAGTCTGGGTTACTGAAACAAAGAGATCCCAAAGTTCAATGGCTCAAACAAGATGAAAGTATATTTCTCTCTCACAGAACAGTCTGAGAAAGCAAAAACGGTTTCTCCTTGGAAAATTTATCTGCCATTCTTGACACTTCCCTTTCCAGTTGTTGCTATTGTGAGTTGATGGGAAGGTAAGAGAACTTAAGGTGAGTGTGAGTGTTCCATGCTCTAAGGCCTAGGTGTGGAAATGGCACTTATCACTCCCACTCATATTGGAAGTATTACTGGAAAGCAATCATATGTTTATACTTAGGTCATAGAGAAACTACAGATTTCAGTTGTTGCCCAGACATCCAAGTGCCCAGACGCAACCAGAGAAGAAGGGGAGAATGGGTTTTGGTGGGCAATCAGAAATTTCTGCCTTACTAAGAATTTAGACATGATGCTGAGAGCAGAGAGTCGTTATTGCAGGTTTTTTAAGCACAAAGAGATATGAGCAGATTAACACTTAAAAATAGCTTCTATGAGGAAAATGGATGATAACATTTGAAGAATGGAGGTAGGGAGATTGGATTGACAATTGCTACAATAGTTCAGATGAGAAATGGGAGTCTGAACTACAGCAGTGTAAGAGAAATGGAGAGAAGCAGATAGTAGGTGTATAATTGCCTACAGGTGAGAAAGTTTTGCGCGTGTGGATGAGGGTTATATGGAGAAAGATATATAAAGAATGACTTTCATGTTTCTGACTTGAGGGATCAAGTAGATGGTGGTGCCATTGACTAAGATGGGAATGCTTGGGGAAGAAGAAGTCAGTATTGTGAGAAGATCAAGAATTCCATTTTATATTGTGTTTGAGATGTTTGTTTCCCTATGATCTCAACGGAAAAGCGGCAACTAGAACTACCTTAGTAGTTATACCCGAGCCAACTGAGAAGATGCCCCAGACATGGTCCAATAGGTCGTGATGGGAACATTATATTTTGCAGGGTACTTAGAGGCATCCTTTGCTTCAACTTCAATAACTGCATCAACTTTTTCAAACATGGTGTACTGCTTCCTCAAGCAGTTGTCCTCCAAATGCTCTTTTCTTCTGCATTTAGCTCCTTCCTTGTATTAGTCTTCTCAGCATTCATTAAAAAATAACCTAGATTAGGTAGCTTAAACAACAGAAATTTCTAATCACAACTCTGGGGGCTGTGAAGTCCAAGATCAAGGTGCCAACAAGGTAGGTTTCATTCTGATGTCTCTTCTTTTAGCTTGGAAGTGGCCACCATCTTCTGTGAGCTCACATAACCTCTTCTTTGAGGGGAGGGAGGGAGGGAAAGTGGGGCGGGGGGGCAGACACTAACTTCACTATGAGGATCCTACCCTTATGACCTCATTTACACCTAATTATCTTCCAAGGGTCCTAGCTCCAAATACTATCATATCGGGGGGTGGAACTTCAACAAATAAATTTTGAGGGAACACAGTTCAGTCTATTCAATCCATAGCAATTCTCCTGGTTTTTCCAAACTCCAAGCACCTCAGAGAGCCTGACCTGACCACTGAATTTTAGACACCTTCTTTGTCCCCACAATACACTCTGTATGCTTTCATCAGATAGCTGATCATGCTAACTATAAATGGGCATGTATTCCTCTCTTTGCCCAATAGACTCAGCTTCCTGAAGGTGGTACCTGACCTTAATCATCTCTCTATTCCAAGGGCCTAGCATAGTGCCTGGTATAGAACAGATGTTCAATAAATATTTGTTAAGTCAATAAATTATTCCCGAGACACCCACGTTCTGTTACTAGAAGGGCTTCCTTTATTTTAAAACAGTAACTGTATATTTGAAAAAGAGCTCTCTAAAATGTTAAAAAAATATGTACATCTGTGGTGCATTAACATATTCAAAGGTAAGACTAAATATTAACTTGATTTGAGCTTCCTGATGACAGGGTTGATTTGGGGAAAATGAGGTTCTACAGTGCAGATTCCACCTCACATTAAGGAGCACAGAGCTGCTTGTGGCTGTGGAGGTCCTTCTGTGTATGCAAATGCTGACATGTGTGACTAATGTAGGTGCCCTCTCTTTTGAGTAAAAAAAAACCACACACACGATCTCACCTGAATATTTTTCAATGCAAATAGAAACATAAATAAAGATTTATGTAGAAATTTAAGATGGCTGAAACAGAATGAGTGTGTAAAAGAGGTCAGTTGAGAACAACAAAAAAATACATACTGAAACTTTGTCTCTGTTAAAATCTTATTATTTCTGTGGCTGTTACCTTGTTTTGCTATAATTTTTATTGTTTACTATACTCTAGGCACTTAAGCATCTTACATACTTCATTTTATTTAATCTAAATAACAGCCCTGGGAGGTAAACTGGTTGATTTTAGTTTATGCTCAGAGTTTGTTATAAGCTTTCATAGCCTCTATTCAAGATTTTGAGGTAGATTCTTAGATATATTTACTAAGTGCCAAGCCATATACTAATTATAAATTGGTTTACTAATCTATATATATAAAAGCCTAAGCAACTGTTATGACCGGATGAACAGATGGTAGCTATGATGCACATTGACCACCAGGGAGCCGACACTCAATGTAGGAGCTGCCCCCTGGTGGTCAGTGCGCTCCCACAGCCAACCTTCCACGGTCCCTCCCCCCGGGCCCCTGATCAGGACTGGGCAAGATGGCTCCAATCGGCCCCTATCCCCGGCCAGGCTGAGGGACCCCTCTAGTGCACAATTTCGTGCACCGGTCCTCTAGCTATAAATATGACTAGTACTTCACTTTTACTTTTCCTACAAACAAATGAACATTTGTGCATTTACTATTTTGGACTGATAGAATCTTTCATTAAGGTTAAACATTGTTCATGCACTCTTTAAAAAAAATGTATTTATTGATATTAGAGAGAGAGGAAGGGAGAGGGATAGAGAGATAGAAACATCAATCAGCTGCCTCCTGCATACCTCCTACAGGGAACCGAGTCTGAAACCCTGGCATGGCCCTTACCAGGAATCAAACCAGTGACCTCTTGGTTCATGGATCAATGCTCAACCACTGAGCCACACTGGCTGGACTGTTCATGGACTCTTAAGCACTTGACTCTAGTCACTCTTTTTATTTCCTCTTGTGTTTGTGGTTAAATGAGAAGTTGTAATGCATCCTGAGTAAGCAATTAAGACTGGCCACGGCTTATAGCTCTTTAAGGAAATACCAGGTGCCATGAACTACAACCAAGGTAGCAGGTTTGAGCCTAGTCCCAACTTCGAAGACCCATGGAGAGACTGTTTTTTTTTGTGTGACTCTGTCAGCGCACTCTGAATTCCTTGGACTTAGCTTATGAAGACTCGGAGGATGTCAATTGTACCATGACTGGAGTAAAGAGTGCCTCCCAGAGCCCTCTCTTCATTGCCCAGTCCTCTAACTGGTAACAAGAAGCAGCCACAAGTCTCATGTCCCCTTCTCCTGAATCTTTCTTTTGGATTTTACCAAGAATTGACCTTGTTCCCTTGGTGAAAACCTCTCTCTCAATGAGCCTTGCAGAAATACTCCATAAATATTATTCTAATAGAATATTCTAAAACACAAACTTTTAGCTCTGAAGTCACTCAACTTTGTAAAAGATCATTCGATTTAGAAAAATAAAAATAGTCTTATGTGCTTGAAATCAGTGGTTTCTACAATGTGACATAGTGTAGGTTCTATAGGTTCACATTTAGATACATGAGCTTTACATGGTAGAGGATGTGTTTTCACTGGGGATTTTTTTTTTATTCACTGTAACTAGTCATAAACCCCTGAATTTAAAGATCACACTTAGAGATATTATAATACCTTGGGGTGCTGTATTTTACTTGGTTTATATTTAGTTTTTAGGATGCTTGCATTCTATAAAATGTGTTTCAAGACTCCCTAAAAAAAGACAAAACAGACACTCTTTAAGCCATTTACAAGATACAGATCTTTATCTCCAACAAAGGGAAGAAACCAAGAAAGCTGTAAATAATAAGTTCTGAATAGAACTGACATAAACGGCCTAATCAATGTCTTGCAGAACTGGCAAGTGACACCTCTTTGTTTTTTTGCAAATAAAAACCTTCTTACCATCACAATATAAACCATTATCTCGGCAGGCAAGGTATATTTAGAAATGTACAAAATGTACATTTCCTGCCAGCTTCTAGATCAGTAGGTGGAGATCTAAAGTCATGCAAATATTACAGTAAATGCAGGCAACCAATTTCTAATTATTCCATATCAGCAGATTTGTGAGGAATATAATTTATTAAAAAAGAACAGTTTATGATCAGCAGACCTTGGTTATGACTGTTTAGGAATTCAGTGCATTTTGATCTAATCACAAAATCAAAATATTCATGAAACACAATGATATCTCCCCAAAGCAGCCGGGCAGCCATTAATTTTGAAATTCGGGTAATTTATTAACACTTATCTGAAGCTGTAAAAGCTTACCTCTGTGTTTGTAATACGGGGAAAAGTGAAAGCAGTTTTAAAACTGATTCCTAATGATTTATAATGGTTTGCTGTAATTTGAGCCAGAAATTCAATTAAAATGTATGTCTAGTTTTGTTTCAAGATCTTTAGTTAAAAATTCTATTAAAATTCTATTTCCTTCTTGCATTAAATGTATCTGTTATCTGCATATACAAGAAATATAAGAAAATTCTATCATTTATTCCCCAGTCTCCATAAATGCTTTAAAAAGGCATTCATTTTTATTTCATAATTCTGCTAAGGTAGCATTTAGAATTTATATATAGTAGAGGAAGAATTACTGTACATGCCATTTTCTCAGCAAGAGAAGAAATCTAACACTGAATACATTAGGAACAAGTCAAGTGATATTGGCCACTTTATCAAACTAGAGGAAAACAAATGAAATGAAACAGACATTTTTGGCTCCAAATTATTCACCTAATAGTTATATTTAAAAATATAACTTTCCAGAGAAAGGAGTGGGAGTAATATATGAGGGAGACTGTTCAACTTCATCCAAACAGATGCAAAAGGATGAGTTGTTTGAAAACTTTGAAAGAATTGTCTTAAGGAATGAGGTTCCTTAGTTTTTTTTGTTTGTTGTTATTGTTGTTGTTAAACATGAGGTAGATAGGTTAGTTGAATGAAAACTTGATTGTTTCTTGTTTTTTGTTTTCTGCTATTTTCTTGAATTACATCGAATCTTGTAATTAATCACCAAATAGACATATTAAAAGAGTTGGCTTGTTTCTTAAGTTTTGGGTAGCAAGAGTCTATAAGCAGAAATGGTAACGAAGCTGTAATTTATCGAGCATTTGCTATGTATGGATGGATGGATTGGATGAATTTTTAAATACTTCCACATTTCCCTAGCTGGTGTGGCTCAGTGGATTGGGCATCATCCCGTGCACTGAAAGGTTGCTGGTTCAATTCCTGGTCAGGGCACATGCCCTGGTTGCGGTCTCAATCCCCAGTGGGGGAAGTGCAGGAGGCAGCTGATTGATGTTTCTCTCTTCTCCTTTCCTCTCTCTCTCTCAAAAATCAATAAACTATTAAAAAAATAAAGAGCTCAATCTTTTCAGTAGTATATATTATCTATAAATAGTGATATTTATATAGTATATACATATGTATTATACACAAATATTATTATTCATATTTTACTAAAGCGGTGGCAGAGGCACAAGGTGTCATAGAGCTGAAATTGGAAGGTCTAGGATTTGAATCTAGAAGGCTTCTGACTGATCCTTCCAATTTGGTGATATGGTGGGGTGGAGGGATGCAACCACCACCACCATCGCTCTCCAGAACTCTTTCCATCTTGCAAAACTGGAACCCTAAACACACAACTCCCTGTTCCCCTATCTTCCCAGCCTTTGGCAACCATCAATTTCTGTCTCTATGAATTTGACAACCTCAAGTATCTATATATAATACCTATATAAAAGTTCTAATACAGTATTTGTGTCTCCAAGATTGGCTTATTTCACTTAGCATAATGTCCTCAAGGCTTATGCATGCTGGAGAATATGTTAGAATTCCTTCCTTTTAAAAGGCCAAATAAGATTTCATTGTATGTATATACCACCTTTTGTTTATCCATTCATTTGTTGATGGATACGGGTTATTTCCATGTTTTAGCTATTGTGAATTATGCTGCTTTGAAACTAGTTGTACAAATATCTCTTCAATACCCTACTTTCAATTCCTTTGGGTATAGACCAAATTTCTGGATCATATGGTAATTCTATTTTTAATTTTGCGAGGAATTTCCATGCTGTTTTTCACAATGGCTGTATTCATTTTGCATTTCCACCAACAGTGCACAAAGGTTTCAGTTTTTCCACATCCTTGCCAAAACTTGTTTTTTGTTGTTGTGTTTGCCTTTTAATAGTAGCCATCCTAATGGGTATGAAGTGGTAGCTCATTGTGAATTTGAGTTGCATTTCCCTAATAATTAGGGATATTGAGCATTTTTTCACGGGCTTATTGGCCATTTGTATTTTTTTTTTTTTTTTGAGAAATGCTACTCAAATCCTTTGCCCATAGGAACCTATATTTTTGTTTTTGTATTAAAAATACTTTCTTTTTTTAAAATTTTATTTTTCAATTATATTTTACATTTAATATTATTTTTTAAATTTCTTTATTGATTAAGTTATTACATATGTGTCCTTATCCCCACATTATCCCTCATCCCCCCAACTCATGCCCTCACCCCCCTGTTGTCTGTGTCCAATGGTTATGCTTATATGCTTGCATAGAAGTCCTTTGGTTGATTTCTCCCCGTTACCCCCACCCTCCCTTACCTTCCCTCTGAGGTTTGACGGTCTGATCGATGCTTCTCTGTCTCTGGATCTGTTTTTGTTTATCAGTGCATGTTGTTCATTATATTCCATAAATGAGTGAGATCATGTGATATTTATCTTTCTCTGACTGGCTTATTACACTTAGCATAATGCTCTCCAGGTCCATCCATGCTGTTGCAAATGGTAAGAATTCCTTCTTTTTTACCGCAG
>NW_005370223.1:7398173-7410578 GCF_000412655.1 Myotis brandtii
CACCAGCAGTGCACGAGGGTTCCTTTTTCTCCACATCCTCACCAGCACTTGTCGTTCGTTGATTTGTTGATGATAGCCATTCTGACAGGTACCTCATTGTCATTTTATATTAGTTTCAGGTATATAGCAGAGTGGTTAGACGATCATATACTTTACACAGTACCTACCTGGTACCATACATAGTTATTATATTAGCAACTATATTGCCTGTGCTGTACTTTACATCCCCATGACTATTCTGTGACTACCAATGTGTACTTCTTAATCCCTTCACCTTTTCCTCCTACCCCAATCGCCCTCCCCTATGGCAACCATCAGTCTGCTCTCTTTATCTATGAGTCTGTTTCTATTTTGTTTGTTCATTTATTTTACTCTTTAGATCCCACACATAAGTGACATCATAGGGTATTTGTCTTTCTATGTCTGGCTTATTTCATTTAGCATAACACTCCATGGGTCCATCCATGTTATTACAAATCATAAGATTTTATTCTTTTTTATGGCCAAGCAATATTTCACTGTATGGACCTAGCTGGTTTGGCTCAGTGGATAGAGCATCTGCCTGCGGACTGAAGGGTCCCAGGTTCGATTCTGGTCAAGGGCACATGCCCGGGTTGCAGGCTCTATGCCCAGTTGGGGGCGGGCAGGAAGCAGCCAATCAATGATTCTCTCTCCTCATTGATCTTTCTATCTCTCTCTCCCTCTCTTTTCCTCTCTGAAATCAATAAAAATATATTTTAAAAAAACATTCCCTTATATGTATGTATCACACACTTCTTTATCCACTCATCTATTGATGAACACTTGGGTTGCTTCTATATCTTGGCTATTGTAAATAACGTTGCAATTAATATGAAGGTGCATATATTCTTTTGAATTAGTGTTTTGGGTTTCTCATAGGACCCTATGTTTTAAAAATGTGCTTCAAATGTTTTTTCACTTTTTTCAAGTTTTCCAGGATCTAACTTTCCTTCAATGAACAGTTAATTTTTACCTCTTCAATGAAGCTCTCTCTCACTCCCCTAGGTAGAATTAGTTGCTTCCTTTTCTGTTTTCCATCCACATCTTACATAACCTCTTAAAGTATTTACTCCAGTATCCTGTAATCATCCTATTGACAAATGTGTTTGCTCCCATCTACACATGTCAGTAGCCATAATTTATTAATCTTTGAACACATTTTATCACTGTAGCTGGCATATAGTAGGTACTCAGTGAATTTCTGTTTAAAAAATAACTATATTAAGTACTGGCTTTTAAAATAAAACTGATATAGCCAACTGAACTTTTTGATTAGGAGGTTAATAAATGGTGTCTATCAAAGCCACCTGCATTGTTGTTCTTTACTACAAAAATGAATGGTGATTCTCAACTTTGAACATTAAAATCATCTCAATTTCTGGGTTTAACTTCAGATATGCTTGGTGAGACCCAAGCAGTGTGTTTTTTAATGATCCCTCAGGTAATTCTAATGTGTGACCAGGACAGAGAACCATGAAGAATCACTAAAAACTGTGAACACAAAGTCTATTCCTCTCTTCCAGCTTATGGGGCCGAGTCCACTAGTGCCCCATTAGAAGGAATAGCTAACCCAGTCATGAAAACTAGTTCTAGGCTTAGTCCTTCCTAAATTTTCTTGCCTATATTGAAATAACCCTATACCTCCTCTCTATAACCTTACATCTCTTATAATCAATCATATTACAATCTAGTTAGCACTCCAACAGTCATGAGGGCATTCCTAATTTTTGTTTGAGAGACATAATTGCATAAAAATAATTATTATTTTTTAATCCTCATCTGAGGATATTTTTCCATGGATTTATAGAGAAGAGTAGAAGGGAGGGGGAGAGAGAGAAACATCAATGTGAGAGGGAAACATCGATTGGTTGCCTCCTGCATGAGCCCCAACCAGGGCCAGAGATAGAGCCCAAAACCTAGGTACATGCCCTTGACTGGAATCTGACCTGGGACTCTTCGGTGTACTGGCCAATGCTCTACCCTCTGAGCAAAACTGGCCAGGGCTCCATGTATTATTAATCCAGGCATTTTGAAACCATGGAATCAGGTAAGAAACATGACATATCTCTAAGTATGAGCTACTTCCATGTGGAATGTTATCAAAGTTGGCAGGGAAATGTTGGTAACCCCTTTGCACTCATAGATGTGGATTTTATAATTACGTCTGACTTTGCTTCTTTTATTGTCTCTGGCTCTGGCCTTGGCATTCTTTTAATGTGCATTTCTGTACAAATTAGAAAAGCAAGAGTTAAGATGTAGAAGTTATATGTCTGGCCACAGACGTTCAGAGCAATTCAGCATGTCAAGCTGAGGTCAAATGAATAGGGAATGTCATTACTAAGTGGTAACAATTTCTGAGAGCTTTAAAGAAATTCAAGTCCTTTATACATCTACATTTATTTTATCTTTCTTTCAGGGTGATAGGTTGCACTTCTAGTTCTTGTCAGAGATTTGTACATTAAAACGACTTTAAATTTATTCTAGAAATCAACTTTCCAAATAGTGTTTCAGGCAGCCCCAGTAGAAGACATACAATCTTATTGGAGATATAGAGTTCTTTTTAATTTTAATGAGATATACTTGTTTATTAGTAAAGCTTGGGGTGACACGTGCTTTTGTATCCCTTTGATATATTAACAAAGACACTGGGGATTAGGTCATGTTTTCAAATTCCAGGGCCTGAATTATAGGTGTCAAGTCAATCTTCTCACAATTCATTAAATTTAAATGCTATAATGTTCAGAAATTTAGGACATTCCTATACTAGCTTAGAAGCTAACAAAATAAACTACATACTGCCCTAGCAGGTTTAGCTCAGTGGATAGAGCATCGGCATGCAGACTGGAGGGTTCCAAGTTTCATTTCAGTCAAGGGGACATGCCCGGGTCGTGGGCTTGATCCCCAGTGTGGGGCAGCATGGAGGCAGCTGATCAATGATTATCTCTCATCATTGATGTTTCCATTTCTCTCTTCCTCTCCCTTTCTCTCTGAAATAAATAAAAATATATATAAAAAAAACTACAAACCTGTGCATCTGTTGTGCGTTACAATAAGACATGTTGACAAGTAGAGGGAGTTGGCTATAGAAACATATTTTGTATCGTGTATAGCATTTATGATACAGAGTTTGCAAAAATGGACCAATGGCATAGTTGGGTTATTGAGGCAGCATTTTAGTGACTGTCACCCCCACAGTGCCTGTAAGAAACCAAGTCACATAGTGCCTTTACCTCTTAATTATCTCTGGAATAGAGGTGAGTGGACGTATAGCTAAATAGATAGTGGATTGGTATAGCAGAAACTGTGGGTGCCTGGTATATATCCTTTGAACCTTTACATTTCTTGAACTCATGCTGTTGTCAGCATCTCCAATTTTTTGCCTGAGGACTCTTTTAAAGCAATGAAGTTTGCTCAGCCTGCTTGCAAAGCAGGCTGGAAGGGCCCTGGACCAGCGACAGATGGGCATTGATGGATAAATACCCTGGCTCCCTCTTCCTTAAGTGGGAGAATTCTCAAGTGCTAGTCCATCCCCCAGATTTCCCCAGTTGGATTATCTCCAAGTGCCCAGAGGGGCAACTTGCTCGATAACACACGCTTTATGGTCTTTTCACTTCATTGGCGCTCTTTCCATCTCTGTTACTTTTCTACTCCCCTACCCATCTTCCCCCTCAAACTCCCAAATCTGTTCTGTCTTAGGGTCCACTTCTGGAGGAACTCGAATTATAAATATGCTTTTTTTTTTACTTTTGTCTTAAAATGTATATTGATGAAAATTCACCCAAAAGGTATTTTCAAAGCAATACCCTAGGGACTGTGGGGCTCTAAGGAACTCAGAACATCTTCCCAAGCCTCAGTTTCCTTATTTAGAAACTGAACAAATAAATTATCTCACTCTAAGATTCTATTATTTTAAGACCCAGCATAGGCTATCTTTCTCCCTTATCCTAGCGTTACTTCTGCAATCGAGTGCTGAGGGTTCCTGCTCTATGCTGGTCAAGACCCTTCTCTTTCAGGACTCTTTGCCAATACTAGCAGAGCTTCTGAAAAGTCTTTCTTTCTTCTGGATGCAATCTTTGGTGCCCTGTTCTCACTTGTCATTAGCTCAGACTCTGGGTACCACTCCCCCTCCTCCGAGGTTGACAGCTGCAGCCTCAGCTATGGAACATCAGGATTCAGGCCCCTTCTCTGTGAAACCCCTCACTTTCTTCTCCTGCCCTCAGGTTTGTTCTGTCTTGATGTCGTCAGAACCTGCCTCTCTGTGGGCTCCCACAGATGACCCCCCAGGAGGTCTAAGCACTTGTTCCTTGATCTGATTGCATTTGCGCAGCTTAATAAAGAGGGGCTGCAGAGCCCACTCAGCAGAGATGGCCAGCAGGGCAGGCTGATTCCACAGGCGATGTTGGTGCCTTTTCAGGTGGTTGAAATCACTGTGAGATCCGCCAGCACGGCTTGCCTTCACGGGGATGGAAGCAAAGCCAAAAAGCAATGCGTAGTAAGTGGGGGAAGCATGCACTGCAGTATTTGTTTTGTAAAAACGCAGACACGATCGTTATTGTCCATCCTCGGCTGGTCTGGGAGGGCTGTCTTGGGTTTCCTGAGCACCTGCGGCTCTTCAGTCTGTCCTCCTGGCAGAGCGAAATGCATTTAGATGCTGGCTACTTGCTTTCCTTTGCTTGCAGCTATTCTTAGTTGTGGAATAGACATGTGAATAGGTAGAGCCCCACAGAGAGCCCTATGGGGTCAACATGGCATCACTGCGGCTCAGAAGGGGCTTTCAGCAAAAGGGCTGTCACTCCTTGTGGTTTTCAGGTGGTTTGTCTCCGTTTATCGAGGCTTTGACATCCAGAGCTTCAGGATCACAACAATGTCAGCAGGCACCTCGCCATCCGCATGAATGAGAGCAGATGGACAACTATGTGTGGACTTGATTGGACCCTAGACTAGGCTCCAAAATAGGACCCTGCAACACAGAACCTCATGGAGGGGCCAGATTTCCAGCAATCAGATAGAGAGAGGTCCCCAACCCCCACCTCAGGAGTGAACTGAGATGACAGTGATGTTCAAATCTAACAGAACTTCCGGTGTGGGGGTGGGGGCCTTATTCATATCCACTGGTGTCTGCGATGATTTTAGGGTTTTCCCAGTTGCTTTATTCACATTGGTCCTGAGTAAGCTACACTTGGCTGTTTGATTATTTTGAACTGCAGAGGTTTCCCAGGTTAGCGGGTCACTTTGAAGCTACCAAATCTTCCAGGATCAAATCCGATCAAGGGAAGATTGGCGTGGGTCAAGGAGGAAGGTTCAGGACACACACGTGACCCAGACTGTTTCTTGCCTGGATTGGAGCACAGCCTCGAGGGGAGGGAGGTGTCTAGATCCAGCCCATCTGCTGGCATGTTCTCTACAAATAACCGTGGCTTGGTTTCCAGGCAGCTCCAGATGGAGTGACTTCAGAAAGGTATTTGTCATGAGTCTTGTGTTATTGTCATGTTTCTCCTTCACCAGATTTGAAGCTCCTTGCTGGCAGTCTCTTCATTTTTCTTATTGTTGATGTCTTTGTACCACCTGTGTGTGTCGGGGACAATAATTCTTGATCAAATATGCTTCCCACGTCCCCTCGCCCCAGGAAGTTAGGTGGGCCATCTGGATAGTTCTGGCCGATGAAATAATTGTCAGTGCTAAGCTGAGGCAGTGAAAAACCCATGAACAATTCTGCAGTGTCTATCTCCTCTTTTGGAGGATAACAATGTCCCAGATGGCCGTGGCTCTGTCAGTCTGTGTTCATGAGTCGCTGTGTGAAGGACAGCCCTATTTTGACTAGTACTGAGCATGTAGTGTGTGTGAGAGAAATAGACTTTTGTGCCATTAAGTCACCGAGACTTTAGGGCTATTTGTTAAAACAGCACAATCCGTTTGTCGCAACTAATACAGAAATTGGTACCTGGAAAAAGGTGGTGAAGAACAAGAACAAAACTACAAAAAGATGGCACTTGGGTTTAGCAATCTGGTCACAGGTAATGAATAAACTGGTAATTGGAAATTGGAAGGTGGCACTTGTTGAATGTGTGGCTCCTCAAAATAACCTCTTAAGAGACAAAGCTGAGTTTATTGCTTACCGCCGTGAGAAAGAACACCACCGTGACCAAGCCCCTCAGGAGGGGTCATGATATCACAGTGTAAGACTGATGGACACAATGAAATGGAAGTGATGGTAGATGGCTCCTTTGTTATAGCAAGTGTATGAATGAACAGCTTTCACGAATTTGGTGTCTAACTAAATTTTGTGTTTGACACAGTAATCTTTGAATGTGAAGATGTTATTTAAGAGCCCCACACATTGGGAAACAATTTTAAAATCTAGATTTTAGAGTGCAGTGGTTCCAGAGTACCCTTACAGATATCCCTCCATGAACTACCTACATAAAGTCTCATCTTTCTCAAGCAGACATGTAGTGAGATCATTTCGCAGCTAGAAAATGATCTCTTGATTTTATAAGTTGCCAAAACCACAGGAACTACTGGAGGCTCTTATTTAATTATTATATTAGTCCTGTATGCCAACGGAAATCAATGCAGGGTGGGCCTTGATTTATGTTGTTTCCTTTCCCTGATTCTCATCTCCACCCAGAGTTCTTCTAGGAACAGATTTAATGATGTATCTGAGTCCTTCATAGATCCCCCAATAAGAGCTAATGCAACCTCACTTTGTGCTCTCAGAGCACTTATATTTATCTTTCTATTAAATATGTGCTGACTCTTTATTAACAGTTATTTTTGTCTGTGTTTCCCTTAGGTCTTCTTCAATGCCCATGCATTGACTAAAGCTACCTGAATTTCAGATGATATGGGCCCTAGGTTGAAAAAATTAACTGTGTTAATCAGTTATTTCCAACAAATGTGAGTGAATAAATTTCTCTTGTGCACTTGTTCAATGTGTATTAGTCAGGATGGGATAGGTTAGTGCAGTAACAACAACCTCCCCAAATTGCCAGGATTTGACACATATAAGTTGATATCTCAATCACACTACATGTATAGAGTGGATGGATATGCATTTCTGCACCATCAGTGTCTCAGGGACTCAGGATGACAGAGAAGTTGTCATCTGGAACATTCTTGGTAGTTGTAAAAGGAAGAAAGAGTCTGAAGAACCATATAAGAGCTGTTCACTGTCTCACAGAGGGATAACTTCCAGTGTCGAGGAGCCCTGGATTCTAAAATCTATATTTTAAAATCTGTTATTCAATGTGCAGGGTTTATTAGTAACACTTTTATGTTAAAATTATCTAGTGTGCTAAAACCAAAACTAAGCTAGAAACCAAATTAGCAAAGACTATTTATTCATATGATTGCAAGAGAAATATTCATCATTTGTGCTCCTGCAGGAGCTCAAAGAGGGTTTGAAAGGAGAATGAACTTTATAGAGTAAAACAGGGACAATGTATTAGGGTAAGGCTTTTGGAAAGGGCATGGGGCAATTTTGTGAATGGCCTTTACATATACTTGGGAGATTTTCAGAGAGAAAGAGGCTGTTCAACCTGTGGCTGGCTATTTCTTAGAAACAGTGGAGGTCAACAGGATATTCTTCATGGTTAAACTGAGAGGACATTTGGGTCATGGTCCTCAGGTTGGGTGGTGGTGACAGTTTCTCAACAGAAGTAGGAATGTTACGGAGTTTTGGAGGGAGCGCTGAGTTGTTGCATTCTCATCTTCTGTGATGAATTATGAGGGCTTAGACCAGTCAACAAATCTCTCTTGATTGCATTTTATTCATACAGTGAAGACAATTCAATAATGTCTAAGTTATCATCAGATGGTTACAACTCTAGGATTCCATGATGACGTTGGCCAAAAACAAACTTAATTACCTTATGTTTATCAATTGTTAATTGAGATGAATAGCAATTTGTCTCTGAGGATGGTTACAGAGAGAAATCATGTTACATCAGGAGCCTTACAAACGAATGCACCCACTGAATTATGGAACTCTCTGTAATAAACCAGCCATTCTCTGTTTTTTCAAAGGTGACAGCTTTTGGGGGTCCTTTTTCCTAGGATATGTGTCTATGGCTCAAGAGACTGGTGGGGGTGTGCCCTCCTCTTGTTACATCCCTGGAGTAAAGGCTCTTCTCAAATTATGGATCCAGCCTTGTCTCCCAAAACCTAAGGCCACTCGCGACCCTGCCAATTAGATGTGCAGTCAGCTGGAAACCTTTGTTCAAAGGAGTTGCTCCAGGTTTAGCAGCTGCCAGGCCGCTGCGACTTGCCCAGCTGCCCACAGCCATGCCACAAAATTGGCATCGATGCCCTGAAGCAACCTGGATCCTTCCCTGCATATGGTGTCTGCACTGCAGCTCACCCAAGTCTGCGGCAGAGTTCACCTCAGGGCAGAAAGCACTGTCATCATTTTAGAAATCATACAGTGGTCCTCTTTTCATGTACATTATAAATAATGGAGCCTCCACAATAATTTAAGGATGTATTTGTCAGTGGTTAGTATTTTGCTAATGTCTGGCTCTAAATCACAAAGTAGGGATCTCTCTACACCTCCATTGGGAAGGGAAATCATTTGCCAGTTCAAATAAGACACTTGAACTTGGCACAGTAGGAGAATTCCTGATATTAACTCAGCTCTTACTATATGTTAGGCACTGAGCCATTACATGTATGATGACATTTAACTATCAAAATCACTTGAGTTGAGAGTTTGGTACTATTTATATCCCCATTTTACAGATGAGAAAAATGAGAAAGATTAAAATAACTTGCCTGAGATCATAAATAGAATAATGCCATCTATATATATAAAAAGCCAGCAACCTGAATGCTGTGACGACCAGAACTACCGGTCGCCATGACACCCACTGCAGCCAGCGAACCGGCCCAATCTGGGAATGGGGCTGGCTGGCCAACCTCCCACGGTCCCTCCCCTGGCTGCTGACCCCCAATTTGCCCCCCACACCCCATTCGGGGGCGGGGCCCACCAGCCAATCGCCCATGGCCCCTCCACCAGGCCCGCCTGGCCCTTATAGGGCCCAAATCAGGGCGGGCCAGCCAGCCAACCTCCTGCCACCTCGTCCTCCTGACAGGCCCAGCTCTGATTCTCCCCAATTGGGGCTGGGCTGGCCGGACCCCACCCATGCAACCAGTTCTGCCCCTGATCGCCGCCCCCCGCAATTGGGGCAGATTGGGCTGGCCAACCTTCCGCCATCTCCTCTTCCCGACAGACCTGGCCCCTATCTGCCCCTATTGGGGCCAGGCCAGCCGTACTCCACCCTTGCACAAATTCGTGCACTGGGCCTCTAGTATTCTAATAATGTCATTAGAAAGTAGGCAGGCCTTCTATTTTTAATTTTTTTCTTGCTAAGGCTATAAATTTTAATTTTGGAAAAAATTAATGGGTTTTAAGCATCTTAGTTTTATTTCATTTTTAAATTATTATCATAAAAATGCCTCAATACAACAGGGCCTTGGTTCTTGTGAGTGGCTTACCCAGAGTTGTTGTTGGCTAGTACAGTGGCCTAAGAGTATCAGCCATTATAAGTTTTAAGTTGCGCTACCCCAGAAAAAAGAAAAAAATATGTTCTTCCTTTTATACTTGGTGGAGGTCATGGTAGATGCCATATTTCCTGGTAAAAATAATCATACTCTGAACTCTGCCCCAGTGATCTGGCAAAAGTTGCTGCTTTAAAAAAGATCATTTCAGTGAATAAAAGGGGCTTACTTATATTTGTGGGCGCTGAGAAAAGCAGTGGAGGAAGGCATCAGACACCTCTCTTTCTCACTTTGATTGCCCATCTGTAAAATGGGGATTATGAGTGACCTTAAATAGAATGCTTGCTGAGCATTCTGGAATGCACTGTGCAGATGGCAAATATGACTCACTTTTACATAAGGCCCTTCTCCAGAGGGTAGGGCTGGGAAACAATTTCTCTGTGTCTTTGCAGGCATGGGCTTAGATGAACATTTATGGAGTGCTTATAACTGTGTAGCATCTCACTTGTGGGCACATACATTTGGTTTGAATCTTAATGAAGTAGGGATTTAAAAAAATTCTCTCTCTGTTTTTCTGGCATAATATTTTGAAAAGCAGCAATGCAATCTGTTGTTTGTTTAGAAAAGATGGCAGAAGGGTGCATGTTGTGTTTGTTTGTGTTCCTGTGTGTGTGTGCATGTGTGTGTGTGTGAGTTCATTGTGTGGAGTGGGCTACTCATATATCTTCACAGTCCAGCAAAAGAAAATTCTGCAACACTGAGTTACCTGAATTCATCATCATTGTTTGGGAAGAGGATAAGGTTTGGAATGAATTAGTCAAAGCTACACTCCCATGGTGGGCACACAGCAGAGAAAACCCACTCTTCATCCTTCACTTACCAATGTGGGCACATGCACACACACACACACACACACACACACACATCCACACACACACATATCCACACACAACAGAAGCAAATTTTCATCTGGTCTTCTCATAGTAGACATTTTCTGTCCTTGGCTTCAGCAGCTCTATCTTTTCCTCCTCATCACCCACACCCCCTCCCATCTTGGAGGCTGGGCTCTGCTAGAGAGTAGAGGAAGCCTCTGAGCTGGTAGAAGAATCACCATAGCAACATGGCACTGAGTCCTGCCCCCAAAGGTCTCAGCCATGCTTGGCTTTTGGTTTTAGCCCAAATGAAACACATGACGGTCTTCCTCATGGCCAAATCAGTTATGACTTTAAGCTACCCTGCCCTGCTCCCCAGGTTGGTCCATACCCCTGGCCTCTGTGTACTTCTGTGAATTGAATTTTCCTTTTCCTCTCTACCAGATTGGAAGTGCTCAATGCCAATTTATTTACATGTTTCAGATAACAAGCCAGCTTAACCCAAAGGTAGGCTTGGCAGCCACCTACTGTTGTGATTCAGGGCTCCTGGGAAGGGTTCCCTCTGAATAAATATGTTGATCAGAAGAGAAAGGGATGGTTGGAGAAAAAGAACAGCACTTCTAGGGTAGTGAAGCAAGTGCTGGTCTTTGAGTTGGGAGATTTGGGTTTAAATCTATTTCCTACCAACAGCATAAAACTAGACTATGAGGTCTTTTTGTTAAGCCAGTGATTAAACTATAGGTATGCAAGGCAATATGGATGAATCCTAGGACTGTGATTTTGAGTGTGAAAAACAATCTCCAGAAGATTACCTATTATATGATAAAGTTCAAAAACTACTAAAACTAAACAACATTGTTTAAGCATACTTATACTGTGATAAAAAAAAGTGTATGTGTATGTAAAAGAATGATACATATTCTGTCTCCTTCAAGTCATAAGAAAAAGAGTAGATTAGGGCCTGTAGATATAAGTTACTGTCAAGTTTTTGTGTTGGGTAGTGAGTTTATGAATATTCATTATTTTATTTTAAATTTCTGCATTGATTAAAGGAAGGAGGGCCATACCTGTGCCAGTAATGATGGTACGTCCAGAAGCAATGATTAAGGCTGGTCCATTTCCATATCCATATGAAAGCCACACAAATAAAAACAAAACCAAACACTCCTCAGCTATATATGTGTCGATGCAAATTACCCCTGCTCTCTGAACCTTAGTTGTCTTACCTGCAAAATGATAGGTTTGGGCTAAACTCCCTCACAGGTCTGTTTTAGGCAGAAGAGCAGTGTGGTTGAGAGAGCAGACTCTGGAGCCAGATTGCCTGGGGTTTGAATCTCAGCTATGTCACTCAAGTCAAGGCAACAGACCATCATAGAACCTGCGACTCTGTGTCATGTCACATGACAAGTTTGCAGGTATCTGAAAATATCATTTCCAGCTATAATTGCTTCAAAATTATAGTAATTAGTAGACCTGCTTTTAGATCTTTGTCTTAGTCCACTCAGGCTACTATAAAAAAAGTACCGTAGAATGCGTGGCTTATAAACAGAGATTTCTTGTTCACAGTTGTGGCTGGAAGTCTGAGATCAGAGTGTCAGCATGGCTGGGTTCAAGGGAGGGCCCTCTTCTGGCTTGTAGACTGATAGCTTCTGTATCCTCACTGACGGGGAGCAGAGAGAAGCAGCAGCCTTTGTCATTATTTTTATAAGGGAACCAATCCCATTCATGAGGGCCCTTATTCATGACCTCAACTAATCCTAATTACCTCTCACAGACCCCACTTCCCAATGCCATCACATTGGGAGGTAGGGTTTCAACATGATTCAGTCCATAACAATCTCATCATTGACTACATTAATCAAGAAGCACATACACTGAGTGGCCAGATTATTATGACCACCTGACGTTGTAGGCAAATTAGCTATAATTTTGAGCTGAAGTTGCTAGAGGGCCAGACCATTATAAATAGGGAAGCAGGTTGTTTACCACGACAGTAGAAGTGATTTTTTTCTGAAGA
>NW_005370223.1:7411778-7414940 GCF_000412655.1 Myotis brandtii
TGGTGTTTGTCTTTCCTGTGATCTCCATGTATTACTTTCAAAATGAATAGCAAAATGCTACTTTTTGACACATTAAATACATGGAAAAGAAGTGTGCTCTCAACTTTTCAGTTAAACTGCACGAAGGAAAACAATTCTTTTGAAAATGATTTAAACATGTTAAAAATATTTCACTGAAATTCTACCTCATTTTTGAAAACTCTTGAGGAAATTTCAGAACCAGGAGGTCTTTGGGTTATTTCTTTCAATCTGAAAAATGAGTGTCAGACAAGGTGCAATATGACCTAACAGCATTTTCAGCATCAAACCCTTAAAAAAATGGACACACATGGCCTTGTGTGTTGAAATTTATCCAAGGGAGGATTCCATATGCTTTTTCACTCATGCATTGACTTTCCTCCAGAGACTTCGAATTCCAACTAGTTCTTTAAAAATTACTTGTTTCCATATGAAGTTTTAGTATAAACGCACCGCAGAGGTGCTAGGCACCAATTTAAGTCAAAATTTAAGTCTTGGAGGGATTAATCAGGGTCCTATTGGTATAAGGCACTAGGGCATTTTATGAAAAGAATTCATCTCAAGTGAGAAGGATATGGAAACAGTACACAGGACAATGAGCTCTTGAAAGAAGAGTGCTGATTTTTAGCAGAGAAAGAAATACACTTTTCCAATTGTTCATTGTTAGTCTGGGCCTTGAGTGGATTTCAGAAGGGGTAAATATAACAGCTGGGTCACACAAGAAGCTTTGTAAGTCCCTTGAAGCTACTTCCTAGTCCCCTTTGTGGAATCTAACATGTGGTGCAATTTTGGTTGTCTCAGCATCCCTCACTTCTCACTGTGGAGCCCTTGCTGGGATAGCACCCCAGAGCAGTCAGCATGGCTTCATTTCCCTGCCATAGGAACTGATTTGCAGGATGGCACAGAACAAAAGGGACCCAGTCAAAGTGAAGCTCGGGGGTTGGTATTAGATGGGTAGGGGAAGAAAAGTCGTGTGTGGATGTTACACCTGGATTTGGTGAGGACCTGGATGTTACACCTGGATTTGGTGAGGACCTTGTGCCACCATGTGGGATGGCATCCTGAGGACAAGGCTGACCAAGAAGGAAGGCAGAGAGACAATGCATTTGTGTAGAAGCAGAACTGGAGCCCTGATTAAATTGTCCTGAAGTGGCTCGACTTCTGCATTTTTCTGCTACATAAACGATACAGTGCCTTTACCATGCAAGTCACTTTGATTAGGTTGTTTTTTGGTTGTGGATGTCATCGGGAGCAAAAGTATTGCTTATTTTGGCCAAACTCAACTGTGTTGATTATTGGAAATTTGTTTACAGGGTAATAGGATTAATGCCCCTATTTTACAGATGGAAACACATCTGCATCAAGTCTGCTGGTGTCCAGCCAGTGCTCAGTGGTTAAGCATTGAGCTATGAACCAGGAGGTCATGGTTTGATTCCTGGCCAGGAAACATGCCCTAGTTGCGGGCTCAATCCTCAGTGTGGGGCATGCCGGATGCAGCCGATCAATGATTCTCTCATCATTGATGTTTCTATCTCTCTCTCCCTCTCCCCTCCTCTCTAAAATTAATAAAAATACATTAAAAAATAAGTCTGCTGGTCCCATATGAGTTACTACATAAATTAAGAATAGAAACACTGGTTTTCAATGAACTCACAGACAGCTCAGATTATTGTAGACTTTTAAGGATGTTTTGGAAGTTTTAAAATTTGAAGGCATTTTACTAAATTCTTTCAGTTTGGGACATTGGTATGACTTATGTCCCCCTGAAATTCGCCTGAAAAAGATAACTAGTTGATGTGGGGTTGACTCACTGTTATCGTTGTTAGACAAAGATGGCAGAGTATAAATTATTGAGAGCACCACAACCCTCAATTAAAACATTGTACTTATGTTCCAGCTAATGGAATTTCCCTGGCTGGTAGGAAGGTTAAATTATAATGATAGCAATTGTTTATTGAGCATTGGCTGTAAGTTAGGTATTGTGGTAAGTTCTTTACACTCATTGTTTCATATAATCTTTCCAAAAACTTAGGAGGTTGTAATCATTATCCTTTTTTTCCCATATAATCAACATTAGAAATGCAGCAGGGATGTGACCTAGGCGTGTTGTTAAGAGCTTGATGAGGGTTATAATCTCAGACCACCTTGGGGCATTGATACACGTCCATTCCGTGTGGTAGAAACCATCATGACTCCCTTAGCATGTTGACAGTTCCCTTTACAATGGTTTTGTGTCATTCATCAACTTGAAAATTGTTCTTTTAGATGCTGCTTTTAATCTTTTTCTAAAATCTTCAGTATTGGTCTTTGGGGTTTGAATAACACATCACAAATTTGAAAATTTGCTTCTAGTACAGGAAATAAAATTAATTTTTCAAAATGCATTGTTATTTTATATTTGAAAGTAATTTGATCGAAGGCTTCATGCTTCATTGGTTGACAACTAATATTAAGGAATTATAAAGAAGAGAGAGGCATTGCATTTCTGAATGAAATGCATGTGATGAAGATTTAATTTTTGTGACTGCATTTCATCACTTTTTTATTTTGAAATTGAAATAATGCTTCTATAGTTCTTCCGAGATATTTTAGAGAAGGTTGGTTATTCAGACCTTTTTGTAATAATAAACATGTACTTCCTATGCCATGTTTATAAAATATCACTGTATATCTAATCATGATTTTTTAAAAATAAAACATATTTCTTGAAGGTGAATACTCTTTCTGATTGGAGTTTATTATAAAATTAAAACTAATTCCTCCAGAGCAGAATTCACCAATGGAGAGATTTGAAGTATTTTGAGGTAAAAGCGGTTAAAATATTGCCAATTTTATAGCTATTGGCTTGAGAAAGTTTAAAATTAGAACTTTGATTTTATTTACTAGAGGCCCGGTGCACGAAATTCATGCACAGGTAGGGTCCCTAGGCCTGGCCGGCTATCAGGGCTGATCTGCGGGACGACCGGGGGGCCCCCACTGGCACCCACCTTGACTGGCCTGGCACTGCCTGCTCATCAGCCCAGCCACCCCACCACCACCACCACCACCACCACTGCTGGTCGCCTCTCTCTTTGGGGTGACTGGTGGCACAATCAGGGGGCCCCTGCCTTGGCTGGCCTGGCGCCACCCGCTCGCCAGCCCCAC
>NW_005370223.1:7414997-7434292 GCF_000412655.1 Myotis brandtii
CCTGGTGGTCAGTGCACATCATAGCGACTGGTCAATTTGCATATTAGGCTTTTATTATATAGGATTTTTGTTAATCCTCACTGGAGGATATTTTTTTTTCCCATTGAGTTTTAGAAAGAATGGAAGGGAGTGAGGGGAAGAGAGAGAAACATCAATGTAAGAGAGACACATAGATAGGTTGCCACACCCCTCCCGCACTTGGGATTGAACCTGCAACTGAGATATGTGCTCTTGACCAGGAAATGAACCTACGACACTTTGGTGCAGGCCAATGCTCTATCCACTGAGCCACACTAAGTAGGGCTGCTATTTTCTTAAAACTCCCTTTTCATTAAGGTGTTTTCTTAACTTGTGCACATCCTTTCTCCTGAGTGCCATGGGTCACCCTCACCCTCTTATTTTCTACTAGAGGCCCAGTGCACTAAATTCATGCACAGGTAGGGTCCCTAGGCCTGGCCGGCGATCAGGGTTGATTGGGGCCTTCCGGCTGCTGGCTGGGGCCTCCTTTCCCTGGCTTCTGGCTGCCTGCTGCCGACCGAGGCCTTCCTTTATTCCGCGCCACCCCCTGGTGGTCAGTGCACATCATAGCGAGCAATCAAACTCCTGGTTGAACTCCTGAGGGGACACTTTGCATATTAGCCTTTTATATATACAGGTATAGATTGGTTCAGATGGACCTATAAATTTTTTTTTTCTTTCTGGTAGTTCCTTGACTTAACATGCAAAACCAGCAAAACTTTGCACCCTTTCTTGGTTTACAAGCTGAAAACAAGCCTGGATCACTACAATTCTCCACAGGTATACCAGGCTGCATCATTGCACGTGGCTAGTAGGTCACACCATCTCACACGTGAGTCACAAACCCCTAAGTTCAAGGTCTCAGGCAGATGCTAGGTTCTCACTGATTCGATAAAGTTTTATAAACTTGATAGCTTGCCTTCTAATTTACTTAGAACAAGGCACACTTGTATCGCCAGCACTTCTCATTTACAACAGCTACATTACTGAACAGGAAAAAGTTGGCATTTTGTTCTAACAAATGATATCAATTGCAAACACGTAATTAACTTATCTTAGCAACTCCTCTTCAAGTGAGGCAGCTCTGCCAATCCTCGCAGCGCCCAAGACAGATCAAGGAGATGGCGAGGAGCACTGGCTTCGCTGCCTGCAGGATCTCTTCATTCACATAGAGAGAGAGAGCTTCTTCCAATCACCTGCAAGTCCCCTCAACGCTCCACGCTTACCCACCTGTACACTTGTTCTTCCAGCTACAGATCCAGCTTCGCAAGGTGCCACCTGTCTTTCCTGAAGGCCGGACCTCACTAGTTCTAGTTCTTCTCAAATGTGCGATTCCTCCATAACTCATCTGCAGCGGAAAAGAAAATGTTAACACTATACTTTTTTTAAGTTTAAGTTCTTTATTGTTTAAAGTATTACATGAGTCTCCTTTTCCCCCCATTGACCTCTTCGCAACCGCTTCTCCCCCCTCCCCAGCACATGCTCTCACCCCACTACTGTCTCTGTCCGTTGGTTATGCTCATATGCATGCGTACGAGTCCTTTGGTTGATCTCTTACCTCCTCACCCCCCACCTTCCCTCATAGGTTGGACAGTCTGTTCGATGCTTCTATGTCTCTGGTTCTATTTTTGTTCATCAGTTTATGTTGTTCAGTATATTCCACAAATGAGTGAGATCACGTGATAGTTATCTTTCTCTGACTGTCTTATTTTGCTTAGCATAATGCTCTCCAGTTCCATCCATGCTGTTGCAAATGGTAAGAGTTCCTTCTTTTTTATAGCAGCATAGTAGTCCATTGTGTAGACATACCACAGTTTTCTAATCCACTCATCTACTGATGGGCACTTAGGCTAACACTATACTTTTTGAATCCATGCTGTTACAGTGACCTTTGCATGCAAAGACGTGACAATTCTGTGGACTGCAAACAAGTTTTGAAAGAAGCATGCATGCACCCTCCCCCTAATCCACATGGTGCTGAGTAAAGGCAGCCGTTCGTCAGAATTGGGGACGGGGTTAGGCAAACTGATCTGAAAGCCCTGGAAAGCCTGATTATCTCTGACTAAAACCTGGGAGCAGAGCATCCGCACTGAAGCCACGAGCATTTTTACTGCATCCTCACTTGTCTTCACCACCTACATCCATTCATAACAAAGTCCTCTCTTGGATCTTCATCTTTGTACATCTCTCAGTCTCTTCTCTAGTCCAAATGATCATCAGCTTTGCAACAGTTTTCTAACCTACATTTCTACTCCTCCCTGGCTGCCTTCTAATCTGTTCTAGGTAGTACGGCCAGAGCACAATGCACAAAATGAACTTCTAATTATGCTCTTCCCTACAATGACTTCCCATTGATTTTAGGATTAAACCTCAAGTCTAAGCTGGATAACAGGGCCCTTAATGGTCTGTGCCTGCCTTGCTGTTCCCATCAGCACCCCTCCGCCTAAGGATGGGAGCAGTGATTTCTAGAAACCCCTTCCCTTAGTGGTCCTGGGTCAGAAATTGCCCACAACAGGACCTGATATGACACTTGAAAGGCAGAGTGAAGGGGAAGCCAGTCTCCTCAAGCAGCTGTGGGTTCAGACACGGGGCTTTGTCACAGACCTTTCTGGAACCTCTCTCTATGTGTTGAGGTGGCTTTCCAAGCTTCCACTTGCAATCCAGTACCCCAGGGGGACCCTTGGTGACCTCTCCTCAGCTCTCCAGCTGCGTCCTTCCAGACTTTACCTGGCTCTTCTCACTCTCCTGGAAGCTCTAGTGCCTACATTAACCCTCACCCGCCTGCCTCTCCTGCTAATGCCCTGCATTCACTCGACAACTTGGAAAAGTTTGCCATTTTCTGTTACCATGGGCTCTTTCCTTGAATCTTTTCTCAAATGCTTCCCTTATTCCCATTCAGGCACCAAGTTAGCTGCAACTTATTCGTCCAGGTCTGAACCTGCACCTCGCTTTCTCAGAGAATTCTCCCCTGCACCCTAACTAGTCGAGGTCCCCCAGTTATGTGTTCTACATTGACTTGGATGATGATTGTCTCGAAGACTGTCATTCGCACAGGACTGTAAGCTCCATGTGAGCAGGGATCTGTTTTGCTCAGGATCTGGTGCTGACACATGGTAGGCACTCGGTAAATATTTGTTGAGTGGATATATGAATGAATAAAGTAGAATGGGTCTATGAATTCATTGACTGGGTCAGCTGACTAGACCCCAAGGTGGTCGGATTGAGCCAATGTGGACCTTGGACTCTTTGATCTGACCTGTTTATCCAGGTCTCTCTTCTCTAAGATACATTTTTCCTTGAGCTCATTCCAGTTTGGGAGATTTATCTGATAACTTCAGCACCCCATTTTTAAATATGTTAATGGTAATGCACAAATTTTAATGCATGATGATTTAAAGTTTAATTTTTAAAAATTGTGCCCTTTTTGTGAAAAGCCTGAAGGCCCAGGCTCAGTAAAATATACTAATAATGAAAAGACCTGAGGTTCTCAACACTGGAAATTAATAAAATATCAAGGAGCACCCAGATGGTCGCCTCATCTTGCCCTACCTGGGATACACCTTTGTCCTCTGCTTACGGTCACCCTGTCCCCACAGGGTGCTTCCCCATTCCAATGGTTGTGAGGAATGACACTTCACACTGGAATATTATAGAGCACACATCATGACACCCAATCTTTTCACAACAAATATTATTTTTCTCCCCTGTCTCCAAATATAATTCTAATGGCTAATATATCCCACAAGACAGTTCTCGGGATAATTTAGGCCAAATATGTTTTGCCTAATTACCTGAGCTATTGTTGCCGCTTTCCTCATTCCCTCGGCCTGAGAGCCAGGCCCTCAGTGAGCACTGAGTGATGGCAGGAACAGGATGATGGCTCCCAGGGTATCATGCCGATGGGTAAAGGAATGAAGCCAATTGCAGAGCACGGATCAAAGCCAGAGAACATCATCTCCTCTTCAAAGTAGGGGTCCTGAGTAGCTGGAACGCATCAAGGTTAATGATGGCTGTGAGCGGCTGGAAACCTTCTTTTTCCTTTTCTCTTCTCCAATTTCCCAGTCTCTTTCAATCTAAGGTAGATAAAACACAACGCAGAATAAGTGTAGGTTCTCTCTCTTCAGGAAGTCCATTGGAACATGTAGAATGTTACCCCCATAACCATATATTTCAAACAGACTGTCCTTTCTGCCCATCTGGTGGCATTGCACCTGCCTAAGGGGCACACACGTTACAATCAATCCACTTTGATCAGTTTCATTATTTTGTTCATCATATATATATATATATATATTTTATCTAAGTCATTAATATCACACATTAGAAATAAAGTATTATAAGTATCATCAAATTTCATGTTCTAGGAAAAAAGCTGAATGTTTTAAATAGTAACTAGCCTGACTTTTTCCAAATATATGTTAACATGTTAATAAATGTGCATCTTAGCATATTTAAATTGCTCTTCATTTTGATTAGGATGCTTTCTCAGGTTCATCATATATTTTTTGCACTCGTTTTGCTTTTTAAAATATTGCATTACAACATTCATCTTGACTACTGAGTTTTTGGCACGCCCTTAACTTTTGTGCCCGAGGTGACCCCCTCGTTCTAGGCCCAGCCCTGCTAGCACAGCAGGCAAGAATGTCCTTCTGTGTGGACAGTGGTGAAGCTCATTAATGACGTGTCATCACAATTGCATATAGTGATTTTCTTTCCAACTTAGAAGCCCAGCTACTTTATGATAAACCACATTATTGGGGCTGTGATGCTGTTCGTTTGTCCAGCCTGACATGATCGTTTAAACAGTAATCTTTAGGAATAAAGAATTGCTTATGTTTCTCAAGTGAATTTCAGTCTTTTGGAAAAAAAACAGTGTGGCAAAGTGAATTGAATTTATCTTTATGTTCACCTGTACTCTGCCAATTTTTGAATCTCACCACATATGCCTGGCAGATATGTATGAGCTGCTTAGATTGCATCAAGTGAAGCTCTTTATTTTTTTATACTTTTTTAAAAAATTGATTTCAGAGAGAGGGAGAGACAGAAACATCAATGATGAGAGAGAATCATTGATCGGCTGCCTCCTGCATGCCCCCCACTGAGGACTGAGCCCACAACCTAGGCATGTGCCCTGACTGGGAATTGAACCATGACCTCCTGGTTCCTGGGTTGATGCTCAACCACTGAGCCAAACCAGCTGGACTCAAGTGAGGGGGGTCATTTATATTGGAGGGTCATTTCTGTTTTCAGGAAGCGCCTCTCAATGGTCCTGAGGCCACTGTGTCCAGCCTGTGGTCCTGCCACGCGGAAGTTCACAGCTCTGCATTTCAAAGAAAATCAGCTGCAGGTGTTCCCAGACATGCACTGCACCACAGATGTAACCAACACCAACCACATTGTGAAGGGAATATGTTAGGACATATTGAAAGTCCAGAGACTTTCACCAGAGAGATAAAGGCCAGAGGAAATGTGTGAAATCATAGCTAAAATAATTTTATCCTCCCAGGAAACATTCAAATCAGCTGACCAAGAAGGGCTGTTGCTGAAATGACTTTCTATCTTAGTGGGAAGTGGAGAGACTCCTGCTGGATTCCACACTGTGGTAACACCATCTCCAAGGACAGTTTTTGAGACAACTTTTATTGAAATGGCAAACAGTAATGCTAGCTGAAGAATAAGGGAGACACCAACAGAAAAAAAAAGACTCAGAATTCAGAGGACAACATACAGACCTCTATATACTCAGCCACACAAATCGAAACAACCCAAATAAATGCCAAATGCACAAGGAAAGAAGGTTCATGGTTTTTTTTTAATGTTTTCTTCATATGGCAACATGTTCTATCTCTAGATAAAGAGGATTGGGGACCAGACAGGGCAGGAGGCTTTGCTAATCCACACTGAGCCCCGGGCTCTGTGACCTCAAGAAACTCTGGAGTTTGTTGGCCTCACTTAATCACACATGCACACGCGCGCACACACACGTCACTATCCGCTGCTTTTATGGTATAAAAAGGCTGATAAAAAGGGAGGAACTAGCAAACATTTTGGAAACCTGGCATCATTTTGGGAGCCCAATTATCCCCTCTGGTGATTGCAAGAAAGATGATTAAGAAAGGTGCTCAGATCTGAGAGGAAGTCAACTCTCTCCTCTGGTGCCTGGTGGGACAGCTCTCCCCGAGCAGGAGTTTGCTGTGCACATATCCTTGGGAAGGGCTTGGGGGATTACCTGCCTGCCCACAGGAGAAGAAACAGTTTAGTCCCACAGGAGCACCTGCCCTGGGTGGGCTGCTCTCAGCACAGTGTGAAACCCCACTCCCTGTCCCCTCCTGTTTTTATGCAATGCTCCTTGGGCTCCACTGGCCTTCTAGATGTTTTGGGGTGTTATTTGCGGGGGGAGGGGAGGGGTAGAGGACATTTCCCTGTATCCATCTAGTCACAAAAGGAGAGCCTGCCTACTTTGCTCAGGTAGAAACCTGCCCAAATGTGCATACAGAGCCACAAAGACGCTGTTCCTTCAGCCAATGAGCTCCAGCTTGTGGTCCATGCACCCTCGTTGCCTGGTAGGTCTCCTCAGCATCACCCGGAGACGAGGTGAGGAGCTCGTCACCCTGTGCTTGTTTGCCTCATAGCACTTCTCTACCCGACCTGACTTAAAACAAGCCCTTTCTGAAGCTCACCCACCTTTGTTCATCCCGTTGCTCACCCTCTTTCCTCCTGCCATTGTGCTCTAAAGCCAAATAAAAGTGACTTCTTGTTCATCGTCTCATATAGTCTCTGTTCATACGGGTTCTCTTTGGAGGTTCATGCAGATGCTCCTGTTGTACATGGAATTATTGAGTCCATTCTTCGCTGCCTCCCACCCTGGCTCCTGTACCTATACCCTTTGCTGTGCAACTTTTTGTAATACCTACACTAATGGCCGGGTGCAGCTCTCTGCCCCTTTGCCCCTTGACTTTGGCCTTGGCTGTATGACTTGCTTTGGCCCATGGCACATGGTGGAATGATAGTGTGCTGACGCCAATTTGATCCCAAGCCTTGCATGTTTCCATTTCGTGCTTCTGCCATTGCCACGAGAACAGCTGCTCCCAGGGAAGGGCTGCCCGTCAGCCCAGAGTCTAGAGAACAAGCAAGCCCGTTGGAGAAGAGCTGCCCTGGGCAACAGGCAGACGGGTCAGCGGTGGGCACCGTAGCTGGAAACACTGCTACTCTTGCTCACCCACAGATGCATGAGAAGCAAGTGCTTCTGCCACCTCACACTGTTCATTGGTGAACTCCTCCTGGTCCTTCAAGACTCAGCTAAGGGACTTCTTTCGGGAAGTGTCCACTGGCATGCTAGGAAAGACTTTGGCCTGAGGTTTATTTATTTATTTTTATATATTTTATTTATTTTTTTTTTACAGAGAGGAAGGGAGAGGGATAGAGAGTTAGAAACATCCATGAGAGAGAAACATCGATCAGCTGCCTCCTGCACACTCCCTACTGGGGATGTGCCCGCAACCCAGGTACATGCCCTTGACCGGAATCGAACCTGGGACCCTTGAGTCCGCAGGCCGACGCTCTATCCGCTGAGCCAAACTGGTTAGGGCTTTAGCCTGAGATTTAGATTCCCCTGCTCGGTGCCTCCATTCTTGTTATATCTGGGATGCCAATGTCTTCTTCACCCTTTCCTCAGACTGTCCTCACACCTCACACCGATCGATAGTCAACTCCTTCTCCATCTCTCTAAGGCCATGGAATCACCGCAATAGCTTCTTGTGTGGTTTCTCTGCTCCCACCCTCTCTACAGTATTCTTTTCATAGGAGCCAGAGTCATTGTTCTAAAGCTGAACCCCGACATGTCATACCTCCACCTCCTTCTCACCCTCATCGCCAGCCCTTCTCATCTTGCACTCTAATGCTCAAATATGCTTTCTCTTTCATTAATTCAACAACAAAAATTTACTTGGTTCTTTTTTTTTGTAGTAAGGCACAAATAGTAATTTCTATCATGCAAACTCTGCAACTTCTTATCTCCATGCCCACTTCACCCCCAATGCAATTCCCACTCTAATTCTTTCCTACTTATCGTTCCAGTCTCAGATCAGTTGTCCGCTCTGAGAACCCATCTCTGAGTTAGGCATCCTTCTTACACTCTCCTTGAGTATTCTGTGCATTCCCTCTTTTTGCATGTACATACATTGCCTATTTACTAATGCTTTTTAAGGTGCTGAGTTGTTGTAATACTGTTGACTGGCTTCTTGTTTTTTCTTCTCCTCTCCTCTTTCTCCTTCAATACTCTCTGGTTGTATTGCATTTTATTTTTTTACACAACACTATTTCAAACACCACTTAGGTTATATGGTTAGGTTTCCTCAAACCCCGTGGGTAAGCAGATGGGCATAATATCTCATTTAACAAAAGAGAACGCTGGGCCTCAAGATGGGGTGAATTGACTTTTATAAAGTTACCTGTTAGTGAGAGTTAAGAGATAGATTTTCAACTCTCAGCCCAACTTCATTCTATTTCACCACATTTCTTGTTTTTAAAGTCTTTTCTCACAAGGTAGTAGGCATGCTGCCCCCCACCCCAACATCTAGATAGATATTTATAAAGTTAAACAAAATGATGTATTCTCTATTCTGTCCTCTCTATTCTTGTAGGTGAAGTCTGTAGGATGTGGTAGTAAAAGATAGATTGCCACAGATGCTGTTACTGCCTTCCAAAGGTTTAATCAAAGGGTTAAAAAAGTGAAAAGACTTTTTAGAGCATAGGAAAGAAACCTTTTCCCAGTAAATCTGATGATATGCCTGTAATTAAGTCAAATAGGTTAAAGGCTTGTTATGCTAGCATTAACACGTAATTCATCCATTGAATTACAATGAGATTCATGTAAGGATTACACGTAAAATTCCATGTAATGAGATGTATTCATCATCAAAAGCTTTTTGCCCTTTAAGAAAATGTTACAATAATTATCCCATGAACGTGAAAAGTCAATAGAGGTGAAAATGCGTGTCTTTTTATACCATCATTGTGATTGTATTTATATTGGCAAGGCCTAACCCTACTGACATTTAACTTTCCAGGGAAAGAACCCGGCTGTTGCCCTCTCCTCTCATCTCACCCTTTCCTCTCGGGCCGTCCAAGTGTGCTCTCTGCCCTCATTCTCAGCTCCTCTACCAGAGATACAGAAATGAGGATCTTGTTTCTTAACTTACAGAGAAGATAAGTTAGAATGTGATTACTCACTTTACAGAAGGATTCACTAGAGACTTTAAAAATTCTCTTCCTTTTTTAATTGCAGTCTTTCTGAAAGTGGGGGCTCAGCAGTATTTAGAGTAGGAGCTTTAAAGATGATCACACGTTTAATGTAAATGAATCCAAAATACATGCATTCTAGATTTATTAGTAGAAAGTATTATAACACTGAGTATGCTTATATAGACTTCAGTGATTTAAGAGTAGAGATGACTTTGGAGAAAGCCACAACATAAATAACCATTTAAATGCAAAAAGCCTATAATCCAGCCCTAGCAGTAAGTTTTAGTTCATGTGCTCAGGGCTATGTAAATGATACCAGACACTGAGTTTTGAAAAAAAGAGTTTGACTTTCCACAGAATCTATCTAGAATGTAATGTCACATATCATTGGCTTTTAAAATAATCTACTGTTGCTTTTTAGCCAAAGGAAAATTAAAGGATAGACATTTTAAATCCAACATTTTAAAGGCAAAACAATATTTAGGTTGGCTACTGGTATTTCAACATTCAATTCTTCTCTAACTTTAGCCACCACGTAAATAAAGTAAGTTTGTTTAGGGCCATTGGTATGTCCCATGAATGAAAGTAGCAGAAGTAATTTATTTTTCTCGTGTTCATGAATGATTTTAAGCAACATCTGTCCATTTAGGTGAAAAAAATTTCAAATAATTTTGTGTTAATATGCAAAATATTTCACAGCAGGGAAGGTGCATTGTGAATGACTTGGTCTTTTAAAAAATACAGGCATACTTTATTTAAATCTTTTGTTGTGATGTTTAAAAGATGTTTCAGCCATAAAATATCTTTTTCCTATGGCTGCATAGGAAAAGACCTGTCACTCATAGGCTCTTGCTTTCAGCCATGCTTAATAAAGAAGAGTGCCATTTGGAGCATTAGAATGGAATTTGATGTGTATCTTTAATGTATGTGCCATGGGATGTCTTAATTTTGTATGGGTCAGCAGGTGCTTTTTACTGAGAGTGCTATTATCTCAGGTAAATTCTCCAGCCTTCTTTCTGTACAGTCTAGTTTCTTTTATATAAAAGAGATAAAGCAAGTGTCTTTATAATACATTTCTTTAAGTACATGAAAACTGATGGAAGATCTTATATTCTTAAGAATCAAGATAGCCTGTTGCCAGAGCTCACAAAGTCAGCACTCAGGACAGAAGGAGACTGGACGTCTCCTTTTGTCATCATAGAAGCTTCTGGAAGAAACCATACAGTCACCAATGTGATTGTGACTAAAGCCATTCAGTGGTTCTCAACCTTCCTAATGCCGTGACCCTTTAATACAGTTCCTCATGTTGTGGTGACCCCCCAACCATAAAATTATTTTCGTTGCTACTTCATAACTGTAATTTTGCTACTGTTATGAATCGTAATGTAAATATCTGATATGCAGGATGTATTTAGGCGACCCCTGTGAAAGGGTCGTTCGACCCCCAAAGGGGTCGCGACCCACAGGTTGAGAAACGCTGCCATAGATCCAGTAGCCAGCAGACGTTGTGAATAGCCATTGGTGTTCTTCACTACAAAGCCAATTTTCTCTCTAGTACTAGTTTTCTTTATAGGAGAGACAGAATAAGTTATTTTTTTAAAAATAAAGCTCTACCAGGTTCGATTCCGGTCAAGGGCATGTACCTGGGTTGCGGGCACATCCCCAGTAGGAGATGTGCAGGAGGCAGCTGATCGATGTTTCTCTCTCATCGATGTTTCTGACTCTCTATCTCTCTCCCTTCCTCTCTGTAAAAAATCAATAAAATATATTAATATAAAAAAAATAAAGCTCTAGTCCAAACTCTACTCTCACATCCATCATAATTTGGTCAACATTCGCTTATACATCTAGTGGTATTTTATTGATTTGTTCAGTAAGTATTTATTGTTTTACCATGTGTCAGAAATTTTCTCAGTTGAGTAAGGAATACAAAACATCAAGATGAATCAGAGCCCCTACTTCCATTTCACTTACAATATAGAAAAGGAAATAAATACGATGATTAAATTATCACAATTCAAGGTAAAAATGTGATGAAACCAGTAAGAACAGTTCATTACAAAATGGTAGGGAGTTTGGGAGGGGATGGGGTCTGCATCCACTTTTCAGGGAATCAGGCAAAACTTTAAGAGAAATGGGAAATGTGAACTAAAATGACAGGATTTTAGATAGGAAATGAATAGATAGGAAACTCACTTTCCAATGGAAGGAATAGCAATAACAATGGCATGAAAACAGTGAAAATTGATATCATCCTTGGGAAATAATGAACAGTTCAGCTTGCCTGTGTTAGTAAATATTGGAAGCACTAAATGACCTGAAGAGGTTGTAATTTATTTAGCAGGAAATGGTGAATCATTGGAAATTTTGGAGCATTATCATGCCATGATCAGAGTAGTGAAGGAAGATTTACCTGACAGTCATTTTACAAAAGGGGGCCATTTGAAGTTGTAGTGTAATCCCACGTATGAGAATTTATGGGAGCCTCAACTATTGTGATAAAGACTAGCAAATGAAAAGCAGGGATAGAAATGGCATGGTTGGTGACTTATTCAATATATGTAGGGTGGGGAAAAGTGTTAAGATAAAAACTTAGAGTTAAAAAAGGTACCAAGGTTTTGAGCCTGGTGCACCGAGGTGATAACATCAAATAAAATTGTGAAATTAGAAGATACTGGGGCTAAGGAGAAGATGATGAGTTGATTTTGAGTATTTGTTCATTCATTTATTCATTAGAAAAATCTTTCCTAAGCAACTTCTAGACAAATAAATGATTATTTAAATGATTATTTAAAAATGTGCCAGGAAAGAAAATGAAGAAATGATACTTTTGGAGCTCTAATTGAGTGCTGAAAACTTTATTATTTTAAACATTACCATTAGGACATTTTAGGAACTTTGTTATGAGATGAGATCTTTCTCTTTTCAGGTTAAGGTGATGCTATATTATGCAATAGTGATGCAACTAGGTACTTCTCATTTTAACTTCTAATTTTTATATAATTTTAAAGTTGCAAGATAGTACAGAGAGTTCCAAAATAGACTTCACCCAGCTTCCTCTAATGTTAACCTTTTACATGATATGGTTATCATGGTCTGCATTCCATTTTGGGGTTCCCTGACAATGTGATTTTTAAAATTTTGCCTATAGTAAAATTCATCATTATATATATTTCTAGGGGTCTTGACAAAGACATAACGTTATATATTAACCATCATAGAACCATACAGGATGGTTCTATGACACCCCAAATTTCTTTATGTTGCCCCTTTGTAATAAACCCATCCTCCTTTCTCAGCCCCCAACTATCACTGATCTGATTTCTACCCCTCCAGATTGCTTTCTCAAGAACGTGAGGTGAATGGAATTATACAGTTTGTAGCCATTTGGTTTACTGTAGCCATTTGGTTTGGCTTCTTTTGCTTTGAAAAATGTGTTTCTGATTCATCCCTGTTATCACATGGATCAATAGTTCATTCCTTTTTATTTCTGAGTAGTATTCCGTTGTATGGATATACCACAGTTTGCTTATTCATTCTCCTGTTAAATGACATCTGGGTTGTTTCCAGTTTTGGGAGATTATGAATAAAGCCGCTATAAATATTCACATACAGTTTTTTTGTGTGAATATATGTTTTCAGTTCACTTGGGTAAATACCTAGATTGCTGGTTTTTTAGTGTTATACATTTGAATACTATCTACAGTATCATTCTAATAGATGAGTAGTAGTAACTCACTGTGGTTTTATTTTACATTTATCTAATGACTAATCAAATTAAGTATCTTTTAATGTTTATTTGTCCTCTGCATCTCTGCTTTGGTCGAGTGTTTGTTCATATCCTTTATCCATTTAAAAAAATGGGTTGTTTGTTTCCTTATTGTTGAATTTTGAGAATCCTTTGTGTATTCAAGATATAAGTCATTTATAAGCTATGTGATTTTCAAATATTTTTATCCACTCTGTAGCTTGTTTTTTTCTATGTCTTGGAGTATCTTTTGAAGAATAAAAGGTTTACATTTTTATAAAGTACTATTTATCTTTTTTAATTTTATTTTATGGCTGGTGCTTTTGGTGTTGTGTCTCAAAATAAAATTCTTTGCCAACATCAAGATCATACAGATCTTCTAGAAGTTTGAGAAAGTCATAGTTCTCCAAGAAGATATAACAGTGTTAAATGTGTATTCACATTACAAAGATCTTCAAAATACACGAAAGAAAAACTGATATATCTGAAAAGTGAAATAAACAAACCCACAGTTATACTGGATGACATTAACACCCTTCTCAGTAACTGAAAAAAGAAGTAGGCAGAAAGTAAGGAAGGCTATAGATGATCTGAACAGCACTATCAACCTGTTTGACCCTGATACTCATTTCTTGAACACTTCATCCAACAGCAGCAGAATACACAAATCCAGCAAGATAGACCATATTCTCAGTTATGAAACAAACCGTATAAAACTTAAAAGAATAGAAATAATACAAAGTATGTTCACGGACCTACTGGAATTAAATTAGAAATCAGTAACAGAGTTATTTTAAAGCATCTAAGTTAAAACTTTAAACAACACACTTCCAAATAATGCATGGGTTAAAGAGAAAATCTTTAGGGACATTAGAAAATATGTTTAACTGAAGCAAAGAACAGATGGAACAAATAGAAAACAGCTCTTGGATACTCCCCTGTGTTTCCCCCCTTTACTGTATTATTTTGTGTGTGTTTCAACTTGGATGATTTCTATAGATCTAACTAAGTTTAATTATTCTTTACTTGGCTTTGTTGAGTCTACCAATCCGTTTATTGAAGGCATTCCCCAGCATTTATGTTTGATTTTTTTTTCTTATATGTTTAATTGCTCTGCTGAAATTACTCATAGGATGTTGCATGTTGTTCACCTTTGCCATTAGATCATTTAACATATTAATCATAGTTATTTTTAAATTCCCTTTTAAATAGTTCTAACATCTGTGTCATATCTGAGTCTGGTTTGCTTTGGACCTTGTTTTGTTTCTTGGGAGTCTTGGGAATTGGCCTTTTTTTGTTTACCTTTTGTATACCTTTTCATTTCCTATTGAAAGCCAGACTTGTTATGTATAGTAAAGACTGAGGTAAATAGTGTTTATGCTTTTAAATGAACACTTTTTACTATCTTTTAGGCCATTAGTATGGAAGTTAGCATTAATCTAATCAGAAATTGGGTTCTTTCCAACGCTCTATGTCCCTGAGCTGAGATTGGTGCTTCCTTTTTATACTTACTATTTTTTCAATAGATTTTTAAACCTGAGTTCTACTGTTTTTCAAAAAATCTTTAAATTTTTAAAATATGGTGTGAAATTTTGTGCTATTATGGGCAAAGGGGCCTCTAGCTTTTATAAATTTCTCAAAATGATCCATGATTTAAAAATTGTTACAATAATTCCTGCTTTGTGACATTTAAATATGTATCCTCTTCTATATCATTACCAAATGCTTTCAAAAGCCTTACTCATAAACTGAAATTGCTACCACAAGTTCTTTGCCAAATTCTAGTCAAAGTAAGAGATGGGGGTGAATTAGCAAATAATTAGGTCTATGGAGCCCCAATCACAAATTTGAGGGAGTGCTACTCTACTAAGTGTTAACTGCAAAACTAAACAAGTCTATAATCCCTCTGCAATGCAGGAGCCACATGGGTCACTGCTACTTATCACTTGCTTATTTGAAGAGCTATAGATAAGTGATAACTGACCCTGAGACTCTTAGAAAATAAAGGAACTGGAGTGCCGGGGGCATATGAAACACATCTCTATTTTTATAATAAAAGTCAAGAAAAAATAATTTCCATTATTAAAACTGATCTTGCACAACTTGTCAAAATTATGTACTATATAGAGTGAGATGGGTTCTAGAGTACTTAACTGAAATGTTTGCCTTTGTTCATTGTTAACCACTTTCTGGTATTTTTTTTTTTTTTTTTTTGGAGATAGAAATTGTTATTTCTCTGGGGGCATTTTTACTTTTTTATTTTTAGAAACAACTTATTGACAGTTGTATTAAGAAAGCCACACCCAGAAAAAGGAAAGATTATTTGACACCAACCCAAGTGAGTGGTTTTATTACTTGCCAGGAAGACATTAGGATCTACTTCTGTAATGGGCTAGATGTGTGTCTCCCAAAATTCATATGTTGAAGTCCTAACTCTACGCACCTCAGAAGGTGACTCCATTTAGAGTTAGGGACTTTAAAGAGATATGTAAGTTAAAAGGCGGTCATATGAATGGCCCTAATCTAATATGACTGGTGTCAATATATAAAAAGGAGATGAGGATACAGACACACACAGAGGGAAGACCATGTGAAGACACTAAGAAGGTGGCCATCTGCAAGCCAAGCTTACACATATGTTGGAAATTCTCACATTTTTCTATGAACAATGTATCACTCATTCTAAAATTCAACCACTACAGAAACATGATGATGCAGAAAAGGCAGAGTGGCCAAAAGACTTTGAAGATAGAATTTACTGTGTATGCGTCCTGGATCTGCCACTGTATGACTTCTGGGCATGCTATGAACTTCAAAATCTAAGTTTTTTTTTTTACTTGTAAAATGGGGATCATATAGGATATTGTGAACTTCAATGAGCAAATGGTTGTCAAGTACCTGATTTATGTGCTTGGTAAATTGTAGGTGCTCAATATTAGCTATCATCATCATCATCATCATCATCATCATCATCTTTATCTTCAGTAAATTGATAAATGATAAAAGAAATGTTAACCCAAAGGAAAAATAGAGGGAAGTATCAGAGATGGCTTTAGCTGTATACTTATCCAGAAAATCAAATTATCTTTTTATAACCACAGCCTTAAACTTGGTGCATTTAATTTTCATGGTCCGGTAGAGGAAAATGAAGAAGTAAAGACATAAGCCTCAGCTGAGGATCTTGAACCAAGTTTTTATGGAAACTTCTTTTATTTCCCTTCAGGAAGAAGAAAACTGTTCAATATCTATGTGGATCTCTTGTAATGAAAGTAATCAGAGCTAAATATCCTCAAAACATAACAGAAAAATAAATGTTACACTATTCATCTGTTCTATATATTACAAGGCAAAGTATATGGTGAGGATAATATATGCCACATCTATAATTAATTCTCTGGGTAGCTGCATAAGAAAATATATAACTAAGATATAACTAAAAAGTGGTTTTTCTTATAGTTAACCTAAGAGTAAGAGTATGTAATCAGAATACTGTACTTTCTGTTAAACAGCATGCTGTGGACCAGATGCTATGAATAGTTTCTAAGGCAGGACATTTAATTACATAGAAAATATTTACAAAAGAAAAACTCATCCCAGTATCTTCTCTTCTCCACAGAAAAGGACATGATGCAGTGGTTCTCAACCTTCCTAATGCCGCGACCCTTTAATACAGTTCCTCATGTTGTGGTGACCCCCAACCATAAAATTATTTTCGTTGCTACTTCATAACTGTAATTTTGCTACTGTTATGAATCGTAATGTAAATATCTGATATGCAGGATGTATTTTCAGGGGGGTATCTTCTCTTCTCCACAGAAAAGGACATGACGCAGTGGTTCTCAACCTTCCTAATGCCGCGGCCCTTTAATACAGTTCCTCATGTTGTGGTGACCCCCAACCATAAAATTATTTTCGTTGCTACTTCATAACTGTAATTTTGCTACTGTTATGAATCGTAATGTAAATATCTGATATGCAGGATGTATTTTCAGGGGTCGCGACCCACAGGTTGAGAACCGCTGAAGGGGAATCCACATAGGACATTTAAATTTAACCCTCATCTACCTCTATGCCTAGGAATGCCCTGTATGGCAGTATGTAAGTATCACCACTGGCAGAAATGGTGATTCAACCTCAGCTACTCTTCAAGCTATGCACACAGAGCTATGTTTGAGTCCATTGTGGTGTTTGATGTTATGAAACACAGTCCTCCTAAGGCTTATATGCCTCTTTGTAGGAAAATGATCCAAGAAGAGGGTGATAAATTTTATATTTTTGAACTAGGGGTTCTGTCTGGGTCAGTATATTAGGAATTCTAGTACATTTTGCCTGTATTTACTGTCATAGTGCAAAGGACTTGTTCTGTGTTTGGTAGATGGCATTACTTAGATGAGGGCTTCCAGACGACTCCTCAGAACTGAACACTCAGAGGTCGAGGAGGCCCAAGACAAACAATTTAATTGAAAATTGGCAGTAAAAATATTGTCAGCCTAGAGAAGGAATTGGATCAATTAAATATGAGAGGGCATTCGTCTTTTGGAACCACAGTAAACCAGTTGCATGAATAGTATATATTCCTAGCTATATAATGTAATAGTTTTATCTTTGAAATTACAATGTGAAAGTTGCTTTGCTTACTACACTCTCCTTAGTTTTTAGAGTATATTTGCAGTTTTTTAAAAAATGGGGCCAAAGTTCCTCTGTGACAGATATAGCCTAAGGAGACCTTTCACATGTTATACACTATACAATCCCTTTCCCTGATGTCAGGTAGAACCTGTGAGAAAGGAGATGGGGTGCTACTTAGTTGTATTATATAAGACCCTATTTTAGTAGGCTGAAGTGAGAGAGATTTCTCCAGATGGCATTAAAGAAGTAAATAGCCATGTTGTAAGCTACTCATTGAGTGGGCCACGTGTCAGGAGACTGCAGGCAGCTTGTGGGACGTGAGAGCAGCCAGGAAGAAGATGGGCCCTCAGTCACACAGCCCCAGGGAATAAATTTTGCCAACTATCTGATTTGAGATTCTTTTAAAAATATATATATTTTTGTTGATTTCAGAGAGAGGAAGAGAGGGATAGAAATATCAGTGATGAGAGAGAATCATAGATGGGCTGCACGCCCCACACTGGAGATCAAGCCCACAACCCGGGCATGTGCCCTGACTGGGAATTGAACCATGACCTCCTGGTTCATAGGTCGAAGCTCAACCACTGAGACAGGTCAGTTGGGCGCTTTTAAAACACGATTATCGGGTCAACACCTTAATTTTAGCCTTGTAAGACCCTGAGCAGAGGAACCAGCTAGGCCCGTCCCAGACTCCTGACCCTGGAAACTATCTACACTAATAAAAGAGAAACATGGTAATTAGCGTACGACCGCTACCCTTTTCATTGGCTAATCAGTGAGTATATGCAAATTAACTGTCAGCCAAGATGGCGGCCGGCAGCCAGGCACTGAAGCGAGCACGAGGCTTGCTTGCTGCAGACTCCAACGTTCCCCGCCTAACTTGCCAGCCTCTCAGTTGCAACTCTAAGCAACTATATACTATGTTGCAAATAAGAAGCTAAACAAAACCCCAGAAAAGGGCTTCCATTCAGCCGGGCTCGGACCGCAACATTGTATCGATGTTTTCAGCAGCGAGGCCTCAGAGCTAAAGCTGGCCCAGAAAAAAAAAAAAAAAAAGAGAAGAAAACAAGGAGCGGTTGGAAGCTTTAGTCACTCAACAGCCGGAAAACAGCCCTCAGCCCCTCACCCAGACTGGCCAGGCACCCCAGTGGGGACCCCCACCCTGATCCAGGACACCCTTCAGGGCAAACCAGCCAGCCCCTACCCATGCACCAGGCCTCTATCCTATATAGTAAAAGGGTAATAGGCCTCCCAGCACCGGGATCAGCGGAGCAGCGAGGCTCCCGGCACCGGGATCAGCATGACAGGGGGCAGCGCCCAAACCCCCTGATCGCCCTGCGGCTCTGTGTGTGACAGGGGGCGGGGCCACAACCTCCCTACTCTATTTGTGACAGGGGAAGGCACCCCAACCCCCTGATCAGCCCTGCTCTGTGCCTGATAGGGGGGAGCTCCCCAATCCCCTGATTGCCCTGCGGCTCTGTGTTTGACAGGGGGGAGCTCCCCAACCCCCTGATCGACCCTGCTCCGTGCGTGACAGGGTAAGGAGCCCCAACCCCCCTGATGGGCCCTGCTCTGAGAGTGACAGGGGGCAGCGCCCCAACCCCCCTGATTGGCCCTGCTCTGTGAGTGACAGAGGGCAGCGCCCCAACCCCCTGAT
>NW_005370223.1:7434959-7456358 GCF_000412655.1 Myotis brandtii
GGTGGGGGGCGGAGACCCCCCCCCCCCCCCTCCCTCCGAGTGCACAAATTTTTGTGCACCGGGCCTCTAGTGTAATAATAAATATGTATTGTTTTAAGTCACTAAGTTCATGGTAATTGTTAGGTAGGAATATGTATACTAAATAGCGGCAAATCATGAATGAGATGCTCTAACTGATTTTAATTCAAAGTCACTATTATATATAAATTGCTGTTTAAATAATCAAAGTTTGCAATTTCATCATTTCCTCCTGCCCTCAAAGTTCTAATATTTCTTCCTTATTCATAATATATAAGTAAGAAAAATGGATAGGACTTTTATGATATAAAATGACATAGAGTAAACATGAATCCAGGTATATAGATGATCACATGTACACACACATACACACACACAGAGGAAACTGTCTAAATGTCTATATTGAATGTTATTTGTGTTTCTTTTTAATTTTCAAAGTGAAGGCTTATGGTTGAAAGGAAATATAGCATACAGATTTCAAATATTCTTAAGAAAAGCAAGTTTGTGAGCATTCTCAGTGGAACAGGAACTTGGGACCAGATCTTGGAGGACCCTGAATGTCCAGCTGAGGAACCTGAAATTTATCTGAGAGTGAATTGAGAAGTGCAGAGTTTTAAGGGGCTTCGCTTGCTAGTATCATGTCAGAGTGGATGACAGCAAGAGCACAAGTAGAGAAGTCCTTGCCATGCTGTTTCATACACATAGTGCAAGACCCTGGGCCAAATTCTGGGACTCAAATACACAGTCCCTGACTTCAAGTGACCTAGAGTCAAATAAACAGATGGCTCTATACATTAAACAATAAGTAATAATGTAAGATATGCTCCAAGTACTGAGTTAGCTTCAAGTTAAAGAAAAGGTTAGCTGGCAGGAAAAGAATTCAAATACAATACTTGGGAAAGGTGTTTATAGAAGAAACAAAATAAGTCAAATATAGGTAGGAGGGATGAGGAGATTATCCTAGGCTGAGCATTATCCAATCCAAAAGTGGGGCTTTCTATGGTATATACAGGATATGAAGGGTAAATACGCTTGGCTGAAATTGAGAGCTGATAGAAGAGTAAGGATCACGTTTCCATGAAGACAGAGATTTGCTAACTCCTCTATTCTCACTAACAAGAATAGAGTTTGGCATATTATGGGCACTCAATAAATAGTTGGGGAAGGAAGGAAATGGGTGGTATACAGAGGAGAGCTTTGGGAGCTTTACTTAAGCAAATAATAGTACCATCAAGGCTCTTCATTTTCAATAACAGAGGCTGTCGCTAGCTGATGATGCTTAAAAAGTATTGTGAGGGGTAGGAACCAGGCCCGAATTTAAGATTTCAAAACAGAACAATGTAACAGAGCTGGACTGATAAGGAAACTCCTGCTCCTTTGTGGCCCTATTAAACCTAAAAGCCACTGCATTTGCTGTTCACCCCCCAAGCCACTTCCACTCCAGGAACATCACTTTGTGATCATTGGGAAACCACCATCACTATTGTTGCCATCACCGAATATTGGATGCCTCAATCCCTACTAGCTCCAGCAAAAAATGGAAACTTCACACAGAGATTGTTCACTTCCAAACCGTTATGCGAATATATCAGATTGGTGGAGCCCAGGTCACACACCTGCTTTCTAGCTGCAAGGGAGGCTGGAACTTCTAGGTCTGACTCCTATGTCAGGGAAGCAGAACTGATCATGTGGAGCTTCTCAAAATATAGGAAGTCTATTCAAAATATGAGGAGCAGTTATGACAGATGTTTGCTATGTAATAGATTGGAAATTAAAGCTCAAGCTAAATGTCAAATGTGGTAATTCAGGAAGATTAACCTGACATTTTCATGCTGGACATACTTGTGTAATCAGATACAGGAATCCAGTTTGGGAGCCCAGTTAGATAATTATATAGTTATCTCAGACATTAGATAAATCAGACTTGCTCTAGAGTGATAGCCATGAGAATTTGAAAGGCATGATGAGATAAGGTAATATTGATGACAGGACAATGTAGGGAGGGAAAATGAGAGGAAGGAGTCAGTAATGACACCATAGGTTTTTAGATTTAGAGACGGATGATGCTATAAATTCAAATATTTGGAATGGGAAATATTTCATTTGGGCTCTATTGTAAGCATAAGGACAGAAATAATGCTTTTCATCTTTGAATCTCAAGAATATAGTACAGAGGTGGCAGATGGTAGGTACTCCATAAACATCTGATCCCCTAAATAAATGTGTTGAACGGCAGTGTATGAAGAATCTGGAGATCAGAGGAGGGAACAGCACTGGAAATAATCATTCATATGAATCAATAAAATCTGGAAATCCTGGGGAATCTCTTGGGGGAGAAAAGCAAATGGCCAAGGAATGAATCTTAGGAAATAGTTAAAAACAGGAGCATGAAAAGAAGCCAACAAAACAGAGGGAGAACTCAAAGTGAGTGATTTTATATAATCTTTTGTACCTAAGAAAAGATTTTCAGGGACAAGAGTAGATAACAGTTGCTCATGCTGTTTAAATCAGAGAATAAGACTTTAAAAATGTGCTTTGGTAGCTCAAGTTATTTTTTTAAAATGTTCTTTAATTTAGACACCTACTACTGTAAATGGAAATATGTAAGTTTGGAAAAAAATCTGGTGGACACACACACACACACACACACACACACACACACGCATGGTATAACAGGACTTACATTTAATGAGCCTTAAAGTTTTTTTCTCATGTCATCTCCTCATCCATTAACAGTAGAACCCCTTTCTTCAATACCCAGATTAAATATTTAGGTAGTTTTCCACAATCATTTCAATAGGATGATTCTGAACCTAGGATTGTGCTTGGCATGTAGAAAAGTACTTTTTTTTTAATTTCAAAAGAATCTGTGACAAAATATGTAAATTTAAGTCTTTGTTTACCAAGTGAGCATCCCTGCTTTTGGTGGCTAGATTAGAGAACACCTATTACCCTAGAGATTGTCACTAGAGAATCAGAGAAGAAAGATGCTAAATTATTTGATTCAGATGAGAGACCAGGAAAATTTGAAATGCGTAGTCAAAATGGGCTTTCTGTTTTTCACCACCATCCCCTCTTTCCCAAATATTCCAGACCAGCTAAAGACTCCACTAGCTAGGGAGTAAAAGGAGAAAGAAATTGAGGCAAGAATTTATATTTGGCCTATTTCTATGATCCCAGATGGATGTGAAACAAATCAGTGAGGAGAGGGGAGGGGGCAGTCCCAGGAAATGTGTTGGGATGTGATGTAGAACGATAGAGCAGAGATGCCTGTGAAGTGTATTAGAACAGAGTGAGTACCGCTGAAAGCCCAGTCCTACATCAGCCTTTCCTATGTTCATGAGAAAGTGTTCAGGAATTAGAAGAGAGAGAGAGAGCGAGAGAGAGAGAGAGAGAGAGAGAGAGAGAATACACTTGAACAAATATGTGCAGAGGGTTTCAGAGCTGATCAAGGGTGGCCCAGAGCAGAGGCAGCCAAGATGGGGATTGCTTCAGAATGTGTCTACATGTCAAAGGATTGCTTGTGGGGAAAATGTCATGTCTAAGGATCAGACTTGAGAATGAGCCTCTGCATAGGCCAAGGTAGGTCAAGGTTTGACAAGTAGACCGAGCAGTCTCCCATGGTCTGTGTTCATATATATCACCACAGCATAGCATCAACTCCGGGGTGGGGGAGGGGAGGGTGATGTTGAGGGACACTGAATACACATGAATTTTAAAGCCAAATTGAGTGAAAAGTCACTGAATTTGATGAACCATTTTGGAAGTGACTAGGTTACCTTTTTCTGTATCTGACAGAAGAGGGGCCCAAGCTCTGGGTAAATAAAGTTAAGACATTTTTTATAGATATGAGCTTATTGATGGTATGACTAGGAAATTCACACCTATCAAACACTGATGAGTTCCATCTGCATAGAATTCCCTATACCACCTTTAATTTCTGGTATTTATATGCAATAATGTCACCAGCTTCCATCTTAATTATTTTTACATATTTGATAGAGGGCATATTACCTATCTGGACAGAATGCAGGTTAATAAGCTTTAAAATGGCCCAGGCAAAAATTTTAAGACAATGGAAGGCAGGGTGGGGTGATTAACCAAAGGATTTATATGCACAACCCATGGACATAGACAATAATGTGGTGAAGGCCTGGGGGTGGGTGAGGGTGGGTAGAGGGGATCAATGGGGGGGGGCGGAGGGAAGATATGTAATACTTCCAACAGTAAGGATACATTTTTTTAAAAAGATAATAGTTAAAAGTCCATTAGAGATGTGTCCTTTTTCAGTTCAGGCATCCCTATCAGAGATCCTGCATTGAGATCTAATTCTATTGGAAGAACTTTGGGCTTTGAACATATAGTGAAAGTCGGTTTTAAAGGCCACAGGGAATACAATAGACCAAAAGTGGTTAAGGGCTGTGCCAGGTTGTGACAGATAACTGCTGCACAAGGACCAATTAGCGAATCCTGTTCAGTTATGGCCCCATGCTTCCCTTATTTCCCCTGGGTAAGAATAGAATTGAGTTTACAACCTTTGGTATAGTTGAGCCTGAAACTAGTGAATCCGAAATGGTTGATGATCAAGTCCAATATCAGACACCGTTATCCTGTCCCAACCCTTTGAAGGCCATGAAACTTGGGCAATGCTCTTCCAACATCCAACCACTCTCTGCTTTCTTGTGACTCTTCACCTGCCACACCCTGTCACAGCTAAATTCTGCCACTTCCCCCTCCCATGAGTTTCCAGATTCATGGAATTCTGGAGTTGCCGGGAGTACAGGATTTCATGATCATACTCATCGATATGCTGATAGAGATTTGAGAAATTGATGAAAACTTTAATATTTGACTTAAATTACCTTTGGAAGGCCCCTCGAGACAAAATGGACACCCCCCAGCCAGCCATCAGATTTCTGACATGCCTTCTGTTCCGTCAAGTCTGCTCCCATCATCAGTGAGCCCACAAACTCACGCTTGCTCTTCCTCAACCACTGAAGTCCCTAAAGAAATGTGGAGGGAGGTCCTGAGATTTCACTTGTGTAATAAATAAAGAAGAAAGGTCCCCCTAGTCTAGGCTCACTTTGCTAGCATTATTAAGTGACGATAGTCTAAAAAATTGTGTCTTGGTTGTCAATTACAAATGAAGCTTAGCAAGAGCTTTTGTTTAAAAGTTGTACATTCCAATGTTAATATGGTCCTTCCTGGCAAAGCAGCTGCCTTTTATGGATTTTAAAAAGCAACTGAGTTTTATCAAAGGTTCCTCTTTCATGTTCTTCGATTGCTAAGCTTTATAAGTTAACTGAAAGATAACTAAGCATTAACCCATGTTGCCTTTGTTTTTTATCTTTTTTTTGGAAATCCCACAAGTCTAGCTAAGTACATTAAATGGAGCATAAATCTCTATGTTGTTTTCATTAACTCACATATTTGGAATATATATCTAAGACTATTTGATCAATTGTAAAATATTAGCTGTTGCACTGAAGATGTGTGACATGGATTTTAACAAGTGAACAAACATTTCAGGGGCACAGTGAAAATCATTGGCTGGGCAGCATGGATAAGTTATGACACTTGAACTTAAGAACATTCACAGTGTTTTAACTCCAGAGTATTTTCAGAACCACATTGCAATTTCCTGTACGCAACATGAGCAAATCGGGAAGTAATTTAAAGTTTTAGAAGTATTTTTTTTAGTTTTCAGTTTTTCCATTTTTATATTCTTGTGATGACTGCCCCTCAAATTAAGTAAAAATTCCCCAAATTATTATTAAAAGCCCGATGTTATACTGCCACAACAAACATCCATTTCTAGAGTTATATACTTTACTCCTTTTATGTATCATAAATATAATCTCAACTATTCCCTGTGTCTGGTTTTCCTTTGTCATTTCCTACTTCTGAGCTCTTTCTAATACTGTTTCTTCTGCCTAGAAATTTCCATCCCTATCTCTCTGCCTATCAAAATCTCATTCATTCATTTATGATGATTAAACCCCTACTGTAAGCTAGACACACTATGTTTAATATATTTCAATGTATAGTTTAAATGTCATTTACTCTATGGAACTTTTTATAATGTTACCTCTTCTTTAAAACTCTGCATGTCTTTATTCATTTTAATGGGAGCAGTACTTCATTTATATCTCTATTCAGTACATCAAATGTGATCTCATGTTATGATTATTCAGATGGTTGCTTGTTTTTCCTTGCCCCAACTCTAGACAGTCAAATTACTGAGGACAGAGGTTTTGTTTTATTGATCACCATAACAAAGTAGCATCTAGCTCATATGTCTAGCTCTAGTGTCTCAGTAAACATTTGTTCAATTAATGAACTATTCCAGCCATCAAATCAGATATTGAGAGTATCAACCTAATCTGTTTCAAAAATTTCATATTTAAATTGGTTTCCACATTGTCCAGTGCTACTATAAGGTCTAACAACTCACTTTGTGTTCAGCTTTCATAATTAGTTTTCTTAAGTGATCAGTGATCAGGACATTTTATTTATGTAAAGACACCATGGATGAGAAACATTACTGATGAGATGCTCATTTACTTTCTGGAAAAACAAGTTAGGCCCTGTCATTAAATTATCTGGTATGTAAGAGTCACACAACTACTAAGGTTAATATCTTTTGATACAACTAAAAATTCTGTTATAATATTTTCAGATTCGGATTTATTTTGAAGAAGCCATTTTGCAGGAAGCTTACTCTAAGAAGGCAACTCCAACACTGTCCATGATTTGAGTTCCAGGCACTTGGTGTTTAACTCTGCCTCCCTTCCTACTACAGATCCTATACACACCAAAGGCAATTTACCTAACAAAATGTTAGTAAAATTATTTTACAGAGAGGACATCTTTAGCCATAGAAGCTCAGGCTCTGACTGCCTGGAACTCCAATAACTTAGAATAAGTCGTTTGACCCCAAAATGATAGGAAGAATAAATTTTTAAAAAAGAGAGAGCGTTAGAATTCCAATGGAGGACAATCAACAACATGGCAGAAAAAAACGGAGGAATTTTTAAGCAATTTAACAAATAATTCCTGAGCACCAACTCTATACCCAGGAATATAGATCAAAATAAATGTTCAAAATTGTCCTATTTCTAAAAGATACAACCTACTTGGTAGAAGGCTTACATTTAGAGAGATTTTAAGTAAGGAGGCTTTATCAGTCATGAATGGAAATATTGGAAACTTGCTATTCTATGACAACCATTAATTAGTACAAGCTATGAGAATTCTGTGCATAGATTTAGCCAATGAGATATTATCAGTAATTCTCCAATATCGCCTGCATAGTAGAAAGTGGCCTAAGTCTTTCTTGATGTGAGGAACTGTCAGATTTCTTTAGTTTCCCTCTGAGAACAGTCCCGCATTCTCTATCACTGGTGATAGACATGGCCTCTCCAAGCATTAAGCCAGTTCATCTGTTGTCTAGGATCCACACATCTGTCTCTGTTATGGCCATTGGATTGTGCTACTTAATCCTGTCTGAGTGGCTTCCCAGGAGAGGAAAACAATCTCTTTGTTCTAACAGCCCTGAAAAGACAATGTCTCCTTATCGATAGGAGAAAGGACTAGGACCTTTCCGAAGTGAACACTGTCAGTGAGAGACGTACAGGCCAAATCTATCTTAGGTGGAGCCCATTTTCTCCCAACTAAAAATGCAATTTCAAGAAATGACTTACAAAGATTACTTATACAATTACTTATAGAATACCTCTTCGGGTTTTTCAGAACAATTTACCAGGCAGAGCCTAAAGACTGGGCACGATGTTTCCGAGGGAGGCAGTTATCATGCATTACCAGAGCTCACAACGGCAAAGAAAATGAGGGACCCATATTACCATCCAGAATCTGCTTCCCTAGATAGCTCCAGCCCCATATGGTTTGTAGATTTTTAATTCTGTCTCTATTTTAGGGAAGGATTTTGGTTTTTAAATAACATTCTATGGCTGAAGGGCCTGTTTTAGAATGAAGTTAAATAAATACTGGGGAGTGTCACTCAGCATCTAGAGCTTGAAGTTAGAAAACATTGGATTAAAAAAAATAATATATCTTTGGCATGCTTCTAAATTTGAGATCAATACAATATAAAAAGAATAAATAAATAAATATATATATATATATGGCAAAGTAATCATTTGCAACTTAGTGGCCCAGAATAGTGATTAGTATATGGTAGGTAATCCATAAATATTTGTCCAATGAATATTAACCAGACTGTTTTTTTCCTTCTCCCCTTCCTCTCTAACCATGGCCCTCATTTCTTTCTTTTCTAAGATAGAGGTTTACCATTAGCCCCAAGGGATAGCTATTAGAATTGAAAGTTTAAAACAATAAAGAAAGGATAACATATTTTTGCTTCTAGGTTCAAATGTGTGATGGTTCGTGTTATGTGTTGACTTTTGTCTGGGCCACAGTGCCAAGATATTTGGTTTAACATTCTATTTTGGATGGTTTTGTGAGGGTGTTTATGGATGAGATTTACATTTAAATCAGTGGACTTAAATTAAATCAGTAAATCAGTAAGGCCCACCTACATTATACTCTCCATAATGTAGGCAGGCCTTACTCAATCAGTTGAAGAGTAAAATAGAGCAAAAGACTGACCTCCCCCAAGCAAGAGGGAATTCTTCAGCAGACTGCCTTCAGATTTTACCTGCAACATTAGCTCTTACTGGTTCCACAGCAGACTGTCATTGGACTTGAATTGCAGCTCTGTCCTGAGTCACCAACCTGCTGGCCTCCATTAGTTGATTTTGAACTCGCCAAGGCTTCACGATTGCATGTGCCAATTTCTTAAAGTAAATCTCATTGTATACACACATCATACTATTTCTTCAAAGTCTCTGGAGAATCCTAAACCAAAGGTAACAGATTCAAGGGTGAGATCAATGTTTTAGGGAGCAGTAAGAGTAACCAAAATCATGTGTATTATTTTGTCTACACCCTTCCCATCCAAACTCATTATAGACCCTCCAAATCTGGGAAGCAGGGAGAGAAAAGAGAGTATGAACATAACAGAGAGTTAGTGTTGGAGTCTTTTATCCTGCCCTTGACCCTTGTTTAGACATTTCTCCTCGTGCCAGGTGGGAAGCATGATAGACACTTAAACTCACAGTTTGAGAGGACAGAGAACCTGTATTTCACATGCTGAGTGAGGCCCAGGGAGAAGGCTCACAGTATAATTGTGAATGCCATATAGAAAAACAGGTAGAGTTTATGAGTCTGAGAAGAAGAAGGCAAGAGACAACTCTGAATTCCCCAGAGAAGTGTGTAAGGCATTCCAAAATGTCTTGGCATCCAAGCTGAAAGCTGGAGAAAGGAAATGTCTGCAAAGATTCTAATACAAGTTCACGCCTCCTAAGAAACGTGTGGTGAGATAGTTAGCACATGCAGTCGGTTAAAGACTTGGCTATACCTCTCCAATCGGCAGAACCTCAGATGTGGCTGAAAGCTCAGTTGGTACCCAACACCTGCATGGATACATGTTAGCAAACTGTCCGCTGCCTGGGCCAAAGAACTAAGGTAGTGTCCTTCTCATAGCAGAAGAGTGAAGACAGCACATCAACAGCATCGTGTCAGCATCCTTGACTATCTCTCAGGAATGGTGCTTGCCTGTTGCCCCAGGATTGTGTTCAGCCCCATAAATGATCTATTCTGAGTGGACAACACCTTTCATTGGTCTCCAATTAGTGTTTAGAAATCTGGACAATAAAGGAGGTGATGCAGATAAGAGAGGGGAGCCCTCTCACACCTGAGCAAATTAGAAAGAGACCAGATGAAGCTACTCCAGTGAGTAGAGAAAATGTCAGAACGCATCCCTTGTTACAAGGGGTAATTTTCATAAAACTAAAAATTGATGTGATCAAAATTTAGACTCTTGTAACTGCAAGTAACTAAATATAACTCAATTTCTAATTTTCACTTCACTCAACTATTTCAGACTTGAGCATCAGTTATTACACAATCAAACATTTCCTTCCAGGCACTCAAACTTTTTAAATATGTTTGTTCTCTCCTATTAGTTGTTCAAGGGGGTCTTGAGATTTTTAAGCTATTTTCCCATTTTATGAATATTTGCTGCTCCAGAATATTTTTCTAGAAAATTTTTTTATTGATTTCAGAGAGGAAGGGAGAAGAAGAGAGAGATAGAAACATCAATGATGAGAGAAATGGGAGGAATGGCCCTGCTGAGTTTTCTCTCGAGGCCTAGCACCAGGATTAGTAGTTGCACAACTGGTACCCAGATATAATAACCCAGGTCTCACAGAAACAATGGTAAGATTTTGAAGAATTATTTTTTTAAATATATTTGATTTTTTTTTTACAGAGAGGAAGGGAGAGGGATGAGGCCTAGCACCAGGATTGGTAGTTGCACAACTGGTACCCAGATATAATAACCCAAGTCTCCCAGAAACAATGGTAAGATTTTGAAGAATTATTTTTTTTAAATATATTTCATTGATTTTTTTTTTTTAACAGAGAGGAAGGGAGAGGGATAGAGTGTTAGAAACATCAATGAGAGAGAAACAACATTGATCAGCTACCTCCTGCACACCCTCTACTGGGGATGTGCCCGAAACCAAGGTACATGCCCTTGACCGGAATCAAACCTGGGACCGATGCTCTATCCACTGAGCCAAACTGGTTAGGGCTGGAAAATCATTTTTATTTGAAGGTGATTTAACCCTTCCTTGCTTTAAAAGATCTTCCTAACGTAGTATAAACCAGTGAGGTCGTGCACTTTCTGAGTATATGGGATGAGATATTTCACTAGACACTGTGTCTTACCATGCCCTCTGGTGTATTTATTCTCCAGAAAGCAAACTTGAGTGTCACGTTGTGGCACTTAAGTTTTCAATGCACATCCAAGTTCCATATGGAGAATCTTTACCCAGTGTGATACTTGCTTTGCATCAGTCTGGGGAATTTTCAGTGTTTACATTTCTACTGTTTAACCATTCTAGGGGAAAAAACAATTCATTTTCTGTTGATGTGCATTGCTTTAAGCCCTGCAACAAGATGATCACAGCCAAATTGTTTTATGATCAGTAACACACCATTTGGGAATCAGCAACCTCCTGTTAATAAATTGCATACAACCATCCCCTCTCTGGAGATGCAGTAACCCTTCGGAGTTAATATACACTTTAGTTCTTCTTGTTTTAACTAAGTTGTACATTAAGAAGATAGGCTAGGTTAGTACTCAGTGATGAATTATGTGTGTTCATTAGCAATCTGAAATCTGTATGAGTCTTCTGTGTATTTTTCATTAATGCTATGGCTAAAATGTATCCCACAGATAAAAGTCAGAAGACTTGAAAGAAAAGTGAAGGCTGATAACCCTCTTAGAAAAGAACTAGACCATTAGTAAGTGCATGGCTTCGCTGCCTAGTAAATACTTGATTTGATTTTTGATTGCAATTAATTTATAGGGTGATATTTGGAAAAACTGACACATAAGATGGGGATGTATATTGGTAATAATACAATGCATGTACTGTTTAGTTTCATTATAACAGAGTTTCAGACACATCCAATGCTGTTAGAGTTAGGAATCTCCAAGAACATCTTAAATAAACTCTGTTAGACCTTCAGACTTTTCATTAAACAACCACAGAACAGATTTATAAAACTATACTATCACCTTAGTTATCCCTTTGCTAAATATAGATTATCATCTGCCATAAGTAAAACCCTGTACTTATTTTTTCCAGTTGAGTAAGGGAGTGGTATGTAGATGGAATGACAGTGCTATGAATTTGTGAAAGTGATGACCCTAAGTCCCATGTATACTAAAGCAATATAGTAAAAGGAGAAGAACTGAAATATTAGGAAAAATCTGTGTGTGAGTGGTCAGATTTCTACAGCTGATGAAGACATTTGCTCTTAGAGAAGCTTATGGGGTGAGGTTGGATCTGAAATAGGTATAGGACCTGGAAAACAAGAAAAGGTCACTTGCTTAATTATTGATAATGAGAATTTAGCCAGTTTAATGCTAAATATATACATATATACATACGTGTGTGTAAATGTTCACATGTGTGTATACGCATGTACATATGGTATAAATATGTAGGTTGGGCTGGAAATAAAAGTGTGTGAATGAAGAAGAAAATCCAGAGAAATTGTTTGGTTGGCCTTGAAGGGAATGGAAAGAGATGATGAGAGCAGAGGGACTTCTAAAAAGGTGTATGTGAAACTGAATGAAGCTGAGTTTGGTAAGTGGCTTCTGTGCCTCATCTTGATGATTCCTGTGTCCCTGACACCTGATGAGTTCCTTGCATTTACAATAAAGGAGCTTTTTGATCTGGAGTCAACTGATCTGCAAATATACTTGTACTTCACTTATTATAAGAGCAGGTTTTGAAAAATATATAAAACCTCATTCAAACCTTGCCTGAGTCTGACATGACCAATGCTGTTGGTCTCCTTGTCAGATAGAAGAGGGCTCTGAGGCTCAGGTTTAGAGATCTGTCCCAGTATGATGCTGAGTTCATCTTTGTATCCTGGTGCTCAGCGTGGTTCTTGACCCATAGAAGACACCGAAAGAATGCTTAGTAAAGGAACAGATGTGTTTCCAGCGCTTAAGTTCTGGAACTATAACCGATTATTTCTGTATTATTTAGGACTGTTTTTGTTGCAAATAACAAAAATAAACAAAATGTAGAGGTATTATTATACATATATAGAACCTGAGGTCATGAAAGTTGTACAAGTCTTAAAAAATGAAAATGAGAACTGGAAGGTATTGGTAAACTGAAGCAATATCTCTCTCTCTCTCTCTCTCTCTCTCTCTCTCTCTCTTTCTCTCTCTCTCGGTGTGTGTGTGTTTGCTTCATTTTTTATAACCTCTTCCTTCAGACCAGCTTTCTTTGCTTTTCAGAACTATGGTGGAAAACACAGCTGTCCCACAACTCCTGAGTTCCTATATTACCAGTTAAGTCTCACTTCATCTCAATTCCAAATTCTTAGGAAAGATCTCTCAATAGGCTCACCTTAGGGAAAATTCCCACCTCTGGCGCAATCAACTGTGGCCAAGAGAGGAGATAATGCCCCACAAACATGGCCACTGGACTCTTACCCCTTTAGTACATCACAACCACATCGGGTGGGAGTAGTTCAAGAGAAAGGAAGGAGCATTGGTTTGTAAACCCTACAGACATGCCAGAGGGGCCCATTATAATTCCTTTGACCAAATCCCATGTTCACGCTACTCTCCCTACTTTACATTGGTGCCACTCTGAAGGCCACTTTGTTTTTTTGAGATACAGTATTCTTTGTAAATGTCCCCGCTTCATGATTTCAGGTAGGGAGGAAACCCCTTAGTAACTCTCTGCCTTGTTGTTTTTGCAGAGCAGAAAATAGAAGCTGCTGGGAGTGAACAGTTATTTCTGTCTTTTGTAAAAACCCGACTTCCTTATTGAGATGATGCTGCCTAGCCTAGAGATGGCTGGGATTCAACAGCTTTAAAAGAAACTAAAGTAGAAATAGCAATTATACTGTCATATTGGTCCGAAAACTACATTTTTGTAGTCTTCTTGGCAGGTCGGCATTTAAGCTGAGTCAGTCTTAAAGGACAGACCTGAGCTATCCAGGTGAGAGAAGGGGATGCAGAATGTTCCACTCAAAGGAACAAGCATTTGAGGCAAGATATTTTGGGGAACATCTGTATTCTGGAATAGCTGCAGAGTAGACCATAGGGTGGAGGAGTAGCAGACGTGACGGGGAAGGCACACTGGAGAGGGGCAGGATAACTAAATTCTGGATGATTCCTGAGAGTGTGAATTGTATTTCCTGGGCAGTGGGAGCCATTGAAGAAGTTGGAGGGTCATATTGGTAGCTTCAAACCTTACTCTGGTGAGAAAAACACTGGAGAAGAACTAGAAACAAAGAAGAAAGAGCAGTTAGGAAGTGACAACAATTATGGATCTAAGATAGAAGTGGAAAATAGGGCTTGAATAATAGGTGTAGCAGTGGGAATCAAGAAAATAGGAAACAATAAGAGATAATAATGTCAAATCTATTAGTGTTGTTGAGAATGTGAGAAAAAGAGACAACTTTTGGCTTTGGTATAGAGTGGTACTATTTGTACTAGTAGAAATAGGAAACGAGGAAAGTCAGGTTTGCACATGAAGATAATGTAATTATTGCCATTGGATTTAATGAGTTTGGATGTTTATGGAACAACCAAGTGAATATATCTAATAGCTTGCCCCATATACAGGTCTGGAATTAGGGGGAAGCTGTAACTAGTGATGATTAGTTTGGCATAGGGGGTTGGAAAATCACACAGAATTGGGAAGAATTTTACATTTATATTTTCATATATTCAATCTCCAATTGAAATGTAAATGGAGAAAAATTCAGTTGAAGTATGAATTTCTAGAGCCATCATCAGATTCTTTGCCTTCCATAGTCTATTTTTGTCATAACAAATTTATTTCTTTTATCAGGGCTGTCATAAAACTTTCATCTTTAAAAACACATTTTCTAAGGGGCAGTTCCAAAGATAGAAAAGTATATTGGATGGATACCATTCTGACCAAATATGGCATTTAAAAAATGTGTTTGCATTACTACATGAAATTTTTTCAGCAGCAGTAGCTTTATAAATTCTTTAATGGGATAAAACACTAATTACTTACTACTCACAAGTTAATTTCATCTTAACAGGTTTCCTGACTTTTATCATGTAGAAATAATGTCCAATTGCCTAAAAGATCCTTCATGCTGATTTATTTTCCCGAAATTTTTGAAGGTCTATAAAGGTTTTTTACTTCTTGTTATTTACTTATTTTTTTAATTAAAGCACAATATTTTATTAGTTTCTGGTGTACAACATAGTGATTCGATATTTATATACCTTATGATGCGATCACCACAATATGTCTAGTAGCCATCTGTCACCTTACACAATTATTATGAGAATATTGACTATATTCCCTGTGCTGTACATAATATTCCTATGACCTATTTATTTTATAATTGGAAGTTTGTACCTCTTATTCCCCTTCATATTTTTCATCTATTTCCTACTCTCTCCCCTCTGACAACCACCAGTTTGCTCTCTGTATCTCTGAGTCCATTTCTGTTCATTTGTTTTGCTTTATTAGATTCCACATGTAAATGAAATCATATGGTATTTGTCTTTCTCTTTCTGACTTATTTCACTTAGCATAATACCTTCTGGATCCATTCATGTTGCCACAAATGGCAAATTTTCATATTTTTTATTGCTGAGTAATATTCTATTGTGTGTATATATATATACCAGTATTACATCTTTATCTATTTATTGATGGACACCAAAGTACCAAGGCCTATAGAATTTAAAGTTATCTAAAGCTTCCTTCTTCCTCTAGTCTGTCAGGACACCCCTGTTACTTTTTGCCAACTCTATCTTCCTATACTTGCTTAATTGGTTGTTTAAAACCTCACTCTAGGTCTTGCCTGCGGCTAAATTGCCTGGACACCATTGTGTCTCCCAGACTACCCTTCCTCCCATGGTTTGTCTACAGGGCTGCTGTCCCTTTGTGGGCAGGTCTTACTGCAGGGAGGCCCCTTCATGCTTGAACCAACCTAGTCCATGTAACTGGGTATCACCCATTTATGACTTAACCAGCGAGGGAAACAGAGAATGACAGTCCTCGAAAGCAGTTGACATGTAGAGAGGCAGAAGAAAATGTCAATTGTTTAGCCAGATAAGATCCAGAAAATACCGTTAGAGTAGCTTCAAATCACTGAAGCTCTGTGATGTAGTAAAAGAATGAGGCTTTAATTCTATAGATCTTCTGGAGGTAGAACAAAGACCAGTAAGGAGACACAGTTTCAAATTTTATATAGAAAGGACTTCCTAATATTTTAGTGAAGTAGAATGAAAGGTTACAAAAAGTAAAAATGATCAATCACTGTGAGCATTATACAGAAGATACATGTTTGTCTGTATAGTGATTGAAAACAAGATTTTGGTGTCAGAGAGACCTACATTGAAGCCTTATCCCACCACTTCCAGAGTGTGTGGCCTCCTATGTTTCACTGTCCTCATCTTTTAAAAAAATATATATACTTTTTATTGATTTCAGCGAGGAAGGGAGAGGGAGAGAGAGATAGAAACATCAATGATGAGAGAGAATTATTGATCAACTGCCTCCTGCATGTCCACACTGGAGATTGAGCCCGCAACCTGGGCATGTGCCCTGATGGGGAATTGAACCAGGGCCTCCTGGTTCATAGGTCGTGGCCACTGAGCCATGCCAGCAGGGCTTGTCCTCATCTTTTGAAGAGGTGCAATGACAGTACCAACCTGACCCTTGGCCAATCCCGCTGCCTTCATTCTCTCACAGGTGTTCCTGAGGGCACCCCCAAAAAAACTCCTGCACACTACTCTATGTCCCAGAGGCTGTTTCCTGGGGAACCCTATTTAAGTAATTAGCATTTTCATCTTCATCAACTGATTCTAGCAGATTGTCAGCACCTTAAGGGCACAGATTCAATCTTACTTGTATTTATATTTCAAAAGCAATGGTTGTCCAATAAATGTTATCTTTGTGAGGATTTTGAAGTGAATCTTAGCAAATCACCTATCTTTCCTCCAACTAGGCAATAAGTAATACATTTCCATAAAGTGTCTTCTGACTCTTTTTCCTTATTTTCACCGCAATACTATTCAGCAGAACATCATGGTCAGAAACATGATTTACAAATCAAGGGTCCTTCTTGCAACAAAATGCCACTCTTTCTTATTTTGCATATTTTTCAATTAATTACTAGGTTTTAAGCAAAATTAAGCAATTATCATAGTTCACATTAATCTTGTGTTGGCAGCACAGCTTAGTAATTGAAAACAAGATTTTGGTGTCAGACCTGAGCTGAAGCCTTACTCCACCACTTCCTCAGTGTGTGGCCTCCCCGAGTTTCATTGTCCACGTCTTCTGAGGACAGATAATGACAGTCCCCACCTCACTGGTCTGTGGGGAGAATTAAAGGACAAAACATGTGCAAAACACCAGACGTATGGCAAACACTCAAAACAATTAGCTATTGTCTGCGATGTTATTTTATTAATATTTCTAGTTCCCTTTATTATTCATTCTCTGTAAATTTGTTTTCATACAGATCAAAATGCTTCCTAATTTCCCTTGTAATTTCTTCTTTGACCTCTGGGTTATTTAAAAATCTGCTGTTTAACTTCCAAATATCTGTAGATTTCCAAATTTCCTTCTGTTGTTGATTTCTAATTTAACTCCACCGTGGTCAGGGAATATACCTTGTTAAAAATAAAAGGATTTCAATCCTTTTAAATTTATTAAGACTTGGTATGTCCTAGTTCATTCTCTATACATTTAATATAGATATATGAGACTTAAATATTGGCTCGAATCTACTCTTCTGGGTTATTTGCTTGAAAATGGATTTGTAGTCTTTCTAATATTATTGCATTTCCTCTAACAGATTTTTGACCTGCATAATAGAAGTTTCCGAGTGTAATCAGTGAATTTCTCTCCTTCCCCCTTTCTTATCAGAGCCATCTGGGCCAGCTCAGCTGGCCTGCTGTCAGACTCATCCTTTCCTGCCTTCAGAAGATAGGGCACAGGATCCACTGCTTGGAGCTCATTGTTCTCACACGATAAGCCATGGTCTGAGAACAAATTCTGAACGTCAGCACCATCCCCATGTCCAGTTGGACCTCTTTCTTTCCTTCCAAAGCCATGACCTTATGCGAGGATTAGAGATGAACACACCACCAGTGCCCTAAGCCACTGGTTTTCCATCTGGGCTGCAAATGTCACCAAAAAAGAGAGAGAGCAGGGGCTTTTCCACAACGCGTGGACCCTGCATGATGCAGCAGAAGCTAGTCATGGTTCTTGAAAAGCTGTGTTAAGAATTAGGGACTAATTTGGCATAGATGTAATTGTGTGACTGGTTTCATTTTATATGTTGTAAAGTCCAAATTTCTACATGTTTTCACTAAAACATAAAGTAATTGTTATTAAAAAACGTAGACCAGATGAAAAATGTATTGAGTATATAATTATTATTTTTTAAGTATATTTTTATTGATTTCAGAGAGTAAGGGAGAGGGAGAGAGAGATAGAAACATCAATGATGAGAGAGAATCATTGATCGACTGCCTTCTGCACATCCCCCACTGGGGATGGAGCCCAAATCCCAGGAATCGAACTGTGACCTCATAGTTCATAGGTCGATGCTCAACCACTGAGCCATGCTGGCCGTAGCAATACATAATTATTTAATGTTAGTAAAAACCAGTTTCCAAATATTTACAAGGGAAGATAGTCTGTTATGTATGTTTTTTATAGAGATAGCTTCATGTATTGACTTTTTGCTTTTAAATATGGAGCCAATAAAAATAAGTATAGTGACAAAGAATCAAACCCCAAAAATAAGTAAATAAAGGAGACATCAGAGGATATTGCTTAAGATGAACAGCTTTGAATCTGCACAGACCTGTGTGACACTTTACTTCTCTGACCTTTAATTTGCCTCATCTATAAAATATAGGTCATAATGGTATCTGCTCACTATCCAGGATTTTTGTTGCAAACTTAGGCAAAAAAGTATAGATTGGAAGAAGAGTTCACAGAATTAATTAGAAGTCTGAGAGATTGAGCTCCGGAATCAGACTGGAGCCATGTTAAACAGGAGGGGTAAACACAACCACATGGGAATGGTCTGGCTAGGGCGCCCCCTCCAGCCTTTGAGTGAGCTCTAAGGTATGTTGGCTTTGATCACATGCTCCAAGCCCGGAGTTGCAGGCAGGAGCATCCAGATAGCTGAGCCTTGGTTATGTGGCCATGCCCAGATGTGTCAAAGAAGGCATTTGATCTTTTCAACTCATACAATACCCTCATGCATAGATAATGAGCAGCCAAAGAATAGACACAAGTCCTTTACACAGACCACAGAGAACAGTTGTGGGCATTCGTAATACCACTTACGCAAAGTGCTTACCAGAACCTGGTACATGGTAGGCATTGGTTGTGATCATTCTCTCACTCTTTTTTTTCCTCTGAGAAGCAGAACCATTAGGACGGATACATAATAAGGTTCTGTGCACCCAATAACTGGAAAGAAAACTTCACAAATACTTACAAAACCCCAAAGCAACTGTATTTTGTGTTGTTGTTTTTTTCATTTCTAAGCATATCCACCCTTAGTATGGTTGTTATACTGAGAATATATTTCCTTAAAACTTTTAGTAGTATAAAAATTAGATCATCCAAGAAAAACAAAGGTGTTTGACTTTCTTAAGAAGGTAAAGAAACAATTTTGTTCCCTTATTAATCTGTTTGGTAGACTTAAACTAGACCTTAGTGCTCAAGAACAGGATTAATAGAAACATCTGGAATAGAAGCTCTGTGTTCAGATAGTGATTTTTGTCACATTTTTGTTAAAAGGTGAGTTGTTTGGGACACATTATCTACAAATTACAGTGCTGCTTGGGGCAAGGTAAGTTCTTCAAGATTTGAAATGTTATCCCAATAAAAATTTGTATAAAGATATATACACATCACAACATGGTTTACAATTATAAAAATGAAAAGAGCCTAAATAACCATCCATAAAATATTACATTCCACTCCTACCATGAAATACAATGCAACCATAGCATCATTTTGGCTGTATTTCCAAAAGTATTGCTCTTGCTAAGATTACCAATGTCTGCCATGTTGATAAGTCCAACGTACAGGTTTTTTACCTACTGACCTATGATGGAAGGTCAGTTCCCTGGGAAACAGACTCTAAAATAAATATTTGCGTGGAGGGAGATTAGTAGGGAACACTCTCAGGATCAATAACAGTTCAGGAGTGAAGGTAGCAAGACTGGGCAGAAAGCAAAGCCGGGCGGCAGTGTAGTTGTAACAAAGGCTGCAGCCGATCCTAAAGGAGAGCTCTGGATTTTGGATATATCTTCTCGGGCAAGGGAAACAAAAGAAAAAACAAACAAATGTCTCTACATCAAATTAAAACTGGTTTGCACAGCAAAGGAAACCATGAACAAAAATGCAAAACCAACCCACTAAATGGGAGAACATATTTGCCAGTGATACATCTGATAAGGGGTTAACATCCAAAGTTTATAAAGAACTAATACAACTCAATACCAAAAAAAAAACAACAACAAGAAGCAATCCAATTAGAAAATGGGCAAAGGACCTAAACAGACACTACTCCAGAGAGGACATTCAGATGCCCAATAGACATATGAAAATATGCTCATCATAGTCATCAGAGAAGTACAAATTGAAACCACATGAGGTACCACCTCACACATGTCAGGATGACTATCATCAATAAATCAACAAACAACAATGTTGACGAGGATATGGAGAAAGGGAATCCTCGTGCACTATTGGTATGCACATCATAGTCATCAGAGAAATACAAATTGAAACCACATGAGATACCACCTCACACATGTCAGAATGACTATCATCAATAAATCAACAAACAACAATGTTGCGAGGATATGGAGAAAGGGAATCCTCGTGCACTATTGGTGGGAATTCAGACTGGTGCAGCCAGTGTGTAAAATGATATGGAGGCTCCTCAAAACATTAAAAATGAAACTGCTCTATGACCCAGCAATTCCATTTTTGGGTATATATCTGAAAGAACCCAAAACTCTACTTTGAAAAAGTAAATGCACCCCTGTGTTCATTGCAGCGTTATTTTCAATAGCCAAGATTTGGAAGTAATTCGAGTGCCCATCAATAAACCAGTGGATAAAAAAGGTGTGGTACATATGTACAATCGACTATTGCTTGGTCATTAAATAAATGAAATCATTTGCAACAGCATGGACCAACCTAGAGGGTATTGTGCTAAATGAGATAGGTCAGTCAGAGAAAGACAAATACCTCATGATTTTACTTACATGTGGAATTTAAAGAACAATATAAGTGAACAAACAAAACAGAAACAGACTCATTGATGCAGAAAACAGACTGATAGTTGCTGGGAGTGGGTGTGGACTGGGTGAAAAGGCTGAAGGGATTGAAAAGGAGGAGGAAAGGTTGGGCAGAGGCTAGTGCGATCAGAGTTGAGAAGGTGGGAATACATTTCCGGAATGCCTCTTAGTGCAAATAAAGGAATGGTGCTTCCCAGAGGTTTCCCAGAGAAAATCATCCCCACTCCAAGTACAGATTGGCAGTTACAAAATATAACGTATAGCATGGAAAATATAGCCAATAGTATCATAATCACTGTGTATGGTGCCAGCTGGGTACTGGAAATATCAGGGGAGCACTTTGTAAAGTATATGATTGTCCAACCACTATGCTGTACACCGGAAACTAATGCAAAATAAGATTGAATGTAAACTGTGATTTAAAA
>NW_005370223.1:7456714-7475433 GCF_000412655.1 Myotis brandtii
TCCCCCTCCCCCACTGTGGGTCTTTATTTTTTACTTGAATGTCACAGAGATTTCCCTGGACCTTTATTACTTCTCACTCTACTCAACAGAAGCTAATTTTTTCTCATGTCTTTACATATGATTTGATGACTTCCAAATTTATAATCATAACTCATGCCTCTCAACTACCTCCAGAATTTTTCCTAACCAATTAGTCTTTCCTTCCTCCTGGTTATCTCACAGGCATCTCAAATGGAACATTTTTAAAGCTAAACTCATTATTCTTAATATTGATCCTCATCAGTGTTCTCCATCTCAGTTGCTCAGGCTAGAATCCAGGGAGACACGCTTAACATCTTCCTCTGCATTATACCCTCATTCAAGAATTACCCAATTCTAAGAGATTTGACCAACATAATACATATCACATCCATTCTGCTAATTTTTTTATTTCTATTGCTATCACTGAATTTTATCTGAACTTCTGCATTAGCCTCCTAAATGGCCTCCCAGTATTCATTTTTGCTTCTCTCAAAAATCATTCTTCACACAGCAGCCAGCATGGTCATTTAAGAATGCAGATATTATGGTGTTACTCACCAGTTTAAAACCCTCCAATAACTACCAGGTGCACTTAGGATCAATTCTAAAATTATGACGATGACCTAAAAGGCCCTTTGAGGCTGCACTGGGCTTTTGTGTATTTCTCAAATGTGCTTTTCATATGCTATTCCGGCCACCTAGAATAAACCACCCCTGGACTTCTTTATCACCTGACAATTGTTCTTTAAATTTCAAGACAGAATCAATATATCACTTTTTCAGGGAAACCTGTTCTAACTCCCTTGGCTAGGTTAGCTTCCCCTGTTAAATGCATTTTCTGCATTCACTCCTTCTCTTTCAGATGCCTTATCAGAATTTTAAATATAATTTAAGCTTTATTCCCTCTCTCCCACATTAAATTCATGAGAACTAAGACTATGAGTTCTGATCTATCACTAGACTGTCAGTGCCTAGAAAGTACCTCAAACATAGCAATCTATCAGTAAGTTTTTGTTAAACATTGAAATGCACACACACCCTTATACATTACATACATGCACATATGGTCTTAGTCTACAACAAAAATAAGATAGATTGGGTGGCTTAAACAACAAACATTTATGTTTTTGGAGGCTGGGAAGAGTAAGATCAAGATGCTGGCAGATTTGGTGTCTGGTAAGGGCCTGTTTCCTGGTTTATAGATGGTCATCTTCTTGCTGTGACCTCATGTGGCAGAAAGAACAAGAGAGTTGTTGGGGACTCCTTTACAAGGACCCCAACCCAATTCGTGAGGGCTCCACCCTCATGAACTAATCATCTTCCAAGATCCCACCTCCTAATACCATAACTTTGGGAGTTAGGATTCAACACATGAACTTGGGGCGGACACAAACATTCAGTCTATTTACACATACATACATATAACATAGAAAACAAGTGTGGAAGGTATGACAGGAAATCCCTGATTTCTATATATATATCCTAAAACTGTTAGGAAACTGAATGGGTAAAAGTTGAACAGAAGTTACGTGGGGCGGGGGACCTTGTCTGAAGAGCTAAGGCACCTAATTCTGTCAGCTCCAGCAGTTCTGGCCTCCCTCCAGGCCCAGCAAGCGCCATGGCAGTTGAGGGTGCCCCTGAGCAATATGTGAAATGGTTTGGGTTGTACCAGTCAGCACCATGAATATCTAGAACTACTGTTTGTGGGATTTTAATGCATCCCTTTGGGAACTGATGAGGTTCAGCTTGAATATACATTAAAGTCACAATGACCTGACTGTGTAAGAATTTTTGTAATGAGGAAGAATCACAACTTTCAAGCATCTTGAGATTTATTTAGTGAATAAGACACATTCTTTGCTGAAGAGGAGGCTGCCTGAATTGTTTCAGCTTTTTTTGAGGAGCTTGTCTCTGAAAAGCCTGCTATCTTCATGGTCTAGGCCAGTGGTCGGCAAACTCATTAGTCAACAGAGCCAAAATTCAACAGTACAACGATTGAAATTTCTTTTGAGAGCCAAATTTTTTAAACTATATAGGTAGGTACATTGTTATTAACTTAATTAGGGTACTCCTAAGGCTTAGGAAGAGCCACACTCAAGGTGCCAAAGAGCCGCATGTGGCTCGCGAGCCGCAGTTTGCCGACCACGGGTCTAGGCAGTTGCCTTGTGCGAGAGGCCAGGTAGGTCTGTGAATTCATCAAATGCCAGAAGCAGCCTTTAGAGCAGTGGTTCTCAACCTTCTGGCCCTTTAAATACAGTTCCTCATGTTGTGACCCAACCATAAAATTATTTTCGCTGCTACTTCATAACTGTAATGTTGCTACTGTTATGAATCATAATGTAAATATCTGATATGCAGGATGGTCTTAGGCCACCCCTGTGAAAGGGTCGTTTGACCGCCAAAGGTGTCGCGACCCACGGGTTGACAACCACTGCTTTAGAGCAACATTTCACACATAATTGATTATGGACTTGCATTTGACCTTGTGTGGGAAAGTCAAATAAGGTGTTACTGAATTAGGATGCTACCTGTTTGACTTTTTCTTTTGCATGAATGTCAAGATGAGCTTTGTATCAGAATAGGTTACCCTTCCCTATGCAGCCCTTGGACTGAAGTTCTCAGACTCAATGTGGTACATGGAAAGGCTATGATCATGAGGCAATAGACTGACTAATTTATGCTTCGGTTAATAAGGGTCTATGGTCATTTAGCTTAAGGAGCCTTACAGAAATGTGTGGCCTCCGCATTCACCAGCCCACAACTGCTGGTTTGTATTTCACTAGCTAATTAAATTTCTCCTGCTTCTACCCTACTGAATATGATGTAATCTTGCTTATAAAATAGATACATCCTACTTAGGTAGGCCTTGGTAAGTCTCTTTTAGCATGCTTGACTAAGTCGTTGCATGTTTGTGCTAATCTCTTTTTAGGTTTTAGGAGAGACCCAATTTAGGTATGATATTCCAAGTCTACTTGTTTTATGATGTCTCTGAGAATCAATACATTTGAATAACAATTCAGAATGATTGATTTCGTAAGCTTCCCAGGAATCCTGGGGACTGCACATATGTAGTAGCTGTTCAGTTGTGCTTATTGTTCGAGTAAGTGATAGAACAAAGAGAACTGTATGCAATGTGTGATGGTTAATTTTAGGAGTCAGCTTAGCTAGACCATGCTACCCAGCTATTTGGTGGAAAAGTAGTCTAGGTGCAGCTGTAAAAGTATTTTTTAAGAAGAAATTAACATTAAAATCAGTAGGCTCTGAGTAAAGCAGTTTACTCTAAATAATGTGAGCAGGCCTCAACCTTGGAAAAAAGATGAGGTCCCCAGAGTAAAGGGGAATTCTACCCATAGACTACCTTCCAGTTGAGCTGCAATAGCAACTCTTCTCTGGTCTCCAGCCTATCACCCTGCCCTGCAGACTTCAGGCTTGCCAGCCCTCACAACTGCATGAGCCAATTCCTTAAAACAAATCTCTCTCTCTCTCTCTCTCTCTCTCTCTCTATATATATATATATATATATATATATATATATATTTACACGTCCTATTGGTTCTGTTTCTCTGGAACTTATAATAGACCATGTTATCCCCATTTTGTGATCTGGAACTTGAGTACGTGAATTCCTGATATAAGTCAGAGCTTTGGACGCTCTTTCATTTCACTTCCTCTTAATGTGGATTTTACTAAACTGTGTTCCAAAGTATGATTTCTTTCCTCCCTGATGTTGATACTAACATATCAACTTTCTTTATTAGTGGAATTTGGTAAAGCAAGTGAATTAAATGAAGAAAGTGTGATTAACTCTTACTTTCCAGAATACAAAATAAATTATCTTCCTAATTTGAAAACTTAAATGAAAATTTTAAAAACTTCGGGCTCCAGGTTAAATGTTGACAGTCACCATATGACCACATGTAGCCAGAGAGAGTCATGTTCTATTTTATACTAAGACCGAATCTGCCGTGGCCAACACGAGGCAGCTAACAGGAGACCTTCCTTGTAAACTGGGCAAGAATTCTGAAGTAATGAACTGTGCTCCCAGTGTGGGTACCATAAGCTCAGTAATGGATAACACCCTTTGAACGTCTGGACAAGAAAGATGTCTCACCCCGGGAGGGATGTTTTCCTTTCTGTAACCAAACTGTGCTGAGCTGATATTTGAGGCCTGACTTCACACTCCTCGGAACTCTTCTTTGATCCAACCCAGTTCAGTCAAATTGACTCTGATGTGTTTGCAGATTGGAATGGGGGTTAGGAAAATGTGGGAGTGGGGCTGTGGACCCATATGTTTCTCTTCAGCTGGGCATTTGCCAATATTTTGCTTCTAAGGAATTAAGATTCCCTTGCCAGTTTTGATGGATCGATGGTAAGAAGAGATTTCTATATAGCTTTTGGCACTACATGGGTTGGGGAGAGTCCGAAAGAAGAGCCGCAAAGGTAGGGTATGGTTTGACAAGTGAAATATTGTGAAATATGGAGGGAGAGATGAAAGAAACATCAGCCCCGAGGAAATAACATAGGAACACTTGACTAATGGTCTTCAAGTGTGGAAGAAGGGGGTGGAACCCTTCTCCAGACAGTCAAAGGATAACAATGAGAAAAGCTCCAAGATGAAGCTGATGATGTTAATGCTGGACCCACAAAGAACATTTTTGCCAGTTAAGTTTATTGAAAGAAATTATCAAGGGGAGTCATGAAATGTTTTCCAGGGTCTTCATAATGAGGCAATTTACCCATCTTCCTTATTTCTTATTTAAATGTTGTAGGTGCTTTACTGTAAACTTCTGATTGGTCTGGAATGTTATATATGTTGCTGCACTCACACAATAAACTTGGATCTGCGTCACTGAACCGGTCCCCGGAGTCGGGCATGCTTTGTTAGGACTCCGTCGGCCTCACCCCCGCGGGACCCCCTGCTTCACTTTACATTAAAGAAAGGGTAATCTGCTTTACCTCTTATTATAGGAATGTTTGTTGGTTGTGGATATTATATTATTCAGCAAACAATTACTCCTGCTCCACTATCTACCCTCCACACCTCCACGGGAAGAGTACATTTCGCCCCCACATTGATATTAGTTTTGGCTCTTGACTTGCTTTGGACAATTAAATGTGGATAAAAGTGAAATATGGAAGTTATAAGTGTAGGCCTTAAAAGACATCATGAGTTTTCACTTGAAAAACATGCCCCAGGTAGCTGTGGCCCTCTAGAGTGGACCCAAACTGAGGCAAGTGCTAGAGACCAAATTGATTCACAGCCTGAAGCAGAGGTGTCCTAGCTTCCTGTAGACTCATGCATGAGAGATAAAGGCTTGTTGCTGTATGTCGCTTTAATTTTATATGAGTTCAGTAAGTCTTAGTCACTCAATAAGCCTTTATTTGTCATTTATTATGTGCCAAGCTTGTGGTAGATAAAGGACATGCAAAAGATCTAGACTTCCAAGAGCTTCTAGTCTAATGGAAGAGACAGATATGTACACAATGAGCCAGGTTTATACAAGGCACTGTCAGCCTTGTGATAAATGCAATAAAGGGGAAAAGTACAGCATCGTCTGGGCTGAAGAGATCATGCCCATCTTGGAGGAGGTGAGAGTGTATCAGGAGTGACTTCATAAAGAGGATTGCTGAATACACTAATTGGAGATAATGCTTGTATAAGCTGCAGTGGTCTATGCCTCCATGTGTGTGCACGTGAGAGATTCTTGCCTCTCACACTGGGGATAGGTACTTGGGGTTATGCCTGAAGTAACTGTATAGCATAGTATGGGGGTAATATGTAAATATGCACAGCATAAGATAATTTTCAAAACAATTTCAAAATGTCATAAAACGCCCATTTACCAACGCCGTCTACATTCCTACAAATCTAAAAACCATATTAAATAAACTGGGATTTATAGTTCTCGAATAATGATAAATATGCAAACTACATTTGTTGAGTCTTTTTGGAACAAAAGCAATCAATTCCTAGAATGTGTGTGTGTGTGTGTGTGTGTGTAAAAAGTAAAATTTCTCATCAAGGACTAGTGCACTGGGATTTATAGTTCTCGAATAATGATAAATACGCAAACTACATTTGTTGAGTCTTTTTGGAACAAAAACAGTCAATTCCTAGAGTGTGTGTGTGTGTGTGTGTGTGTGTAAAAAGTAAAATTTCTCATCAAGGACTAGTGCAATTGGAGGAATAATCAAGGAAATTATATTTATATCTGCAACAAGTAAATTAAATAAAATATCAAGAGAACAAGCTTTGGGATATAAATTCAATTTCTGACATCTTAACTAGGTAGTTTAGCTTTCCGTTTAGCTTTAAATTAAAGGAAGACATCAAGGTTTTAAGGATATTATTGATTTGCTCACTTCAAATACAAACTCACATTCTCTCAAGTTAAGAGCACAGACTGTGGAGTCAGGCTGCCTGGGTTTGAATCCTGTGTTCAGTTTTTACCAGAAGTGTGACCTCAGTCAGTTCTAACATATCTGAGCTTCAGTAACTCTTTCTGTAAAACGAAGATAATAATAATGTTCCATTAGTTGTTGGAAGAGTGCATGTAGAGTGATTGGCACTGTGCCTAGAATGTGGAAAGATCTCAAGATATGTTAGCTGCTGTTGTTATTATCATTATTACTAGAGGCCCTGTGCACGAAATTCATGCAGGGGGGGGGGGGTTAGGGGGTCCCTCAGCCCGGGCCAGCACCCTCTCGCAATCTGAGACCCCTCGGGGGATGTCTGGCTCCTAACTGCTGACCTGCCTGCCTGATCACCCCTAACTACTCTGCCTGCCTGCCTCATCACCCATTACCACACTACCTGCCTGCCTGATCACTCCTAACCACTCACCTGCCTGCCTGATCACCCCTAACCACCTTTGCCTCGGCTCCCCCTGCCAAGGCTTCATCCAGAAGGATGTCCGGAAGGTCGTTTGGCTGTCCGGTCTAATTAGCATATTATGCTTTTATTATTATAGATAGCTAACCCTCCTCTATCAGAAGAAGCTCAAAATTTAAATATGGTAGTATTATTTATGAAGCATTTGTGAGTGTGAAAATATGTCTAAGACCCTGCAGTCTTTAAAATATATATTCAAATTTTGGATTACCTTGGCTTCAAGTGGATGGCAACAAAGTTTGAGCTCACCTGAATTTTCTAGACTTCAGAAGGTAACATTAGAAGACATTCTTGGGACAAGAGAGGGCACAGAGAACCACATTCTCTGCCTTTCACCTCTGAGTCACAGTTGATATAAAACATAAATCACGCAAACCATCTTGGACATGCACAACAGCTCAAGTCTCTCCTCCTCAATTATTTTCTTTTCAGCGAAATCTGTAAGAAGTATTTGGGTAAATAACCTTTCTCCTTTATTTGTTCCTTTCCACATGTCAAAAATAGAGGCGAGCCAAACTATGGTTTCCCCCCTACATTACTCATTTTAAACCAGGCGGGCTCAGAAAAGTTGGGGAACGACTTTCAGAGAAACATTTTTAATTGTTTTTAATTTATCTAAAAACAGGCTAAAAAGTTTAATTAACAGGCTCCAAGTAATAGTTATACCATTTCTCCCCTGCTATCAGCTTTCACTTTTATTTACGATGGTGTCCCCGGTGCCTCCTTTACGCCAAAGTCCACTATCACTAATATTTCTGTGATCAGTGCATACCCCTCAATGTAAAGTTAGATTGTTTAACACAATCAATGCAAATTAATGACTTAAAAAAATTTTTTTTCAATCAGAAAAAGCAGCTTTGTAGTTGAAAATCCCATGCTGGCCCTGGAGTGGGAGTTTTTCCAGCCTCTGCTTAAATCCAAAAAAATACTGCAATCTTCTGGCACAGGCCCACTGTAATGCTTTAAAAACAATTTAGCAACTGTCATTGCTGTAATTACAGTAACTAATTACCATCCTTAGCAAACAAATAGCTTAACATAATACGCAAGCCGAATCAATTTTGAAGAAATGCAAATTCCAAAAGCGAAAAAGGGCATTTTGGCAAACCTGAAAGAGAAGCAGGAAAATAATACACTTTGTTTTATCTGCACATAATTCCCAGGGAATATCATATCATAAATATTTGCATTCAGTTCTTATCAGGACATTTGCATTTGCTTCTTATCAGCGTGCAGACCGGACTCTGCCAGATAGAGAGAGGAGCGCCCCAACCATGCACATATTTCTAATGAATCACGTCTCGGGGCCCAGAGAATATTTTGGCTGGAACTTTATCACCCAGATGAAGAGGTCATTTAACTCTCCGAGTTGGTTCATCTTGGAATTGTCTTGAGATTTTGATGTGATTCACCCGACAGGGCATTTATTTATTTCTTTATTTTTACACAAACACTGGAGGCGGTTTATTGCCGGAACCTTGCTTCCAAAGGCAGCTGTTTAAAGGCCTTTCCACCCCGCCTCCCCACAGCCCCCCTTGCCTGCCACCCCGTTTCCAGCCACCCCCCAACTTCTGCAGACATGAAATCGTATGTAAATAACACCGATTCCAATGATTTCAGACTCCGGAACAGGCACGGCCATCTTTATTTCATAGGAATCAATAAGGAGAATAAAAACAAGGCATAGAATAAATCAAGCCCACTCGACCGTCATTATCTCGAAATTTAGTGCCAAATCCCGTGGCCGGTCCCGGGAGCACATCTGACTAGCAGTGGCTCTCTGAGCGAGGGGAGGCGGTGCGGATGGCCACGAAGACACCTCGCTAATGAGACCATCAGATTCCTGCAACGGTTTATCCAGAGAAATCCATTTCTCATCTTATTATAAGTAACAGTGCATCTTCCCCGTGAGCACACGGGGAGGTCAATAAGCGAGCTGATAGCAGCGTCTCTCCTACGTGAATGATAATTCTGTCCCTTTTAACCCTTGAATTATCATCTGACACGGCACCCAGCGCTCACTGGCTTGCTACGCCTGCACACCAAGCACTCCAGCAGTCTATTTGGTTTTAGAAAGAGAAGCAGGGAATGTTGCTCCTATTGATTAGACCCTTCCTGTTGTTGGTCTTGGCCGTTTAATTAAACCAGATTTGTATTTTAGTGCTTTGGTAACGCGAGGCTCAAATAGATAGGGGTCTTAGATCCATATTGTAAAGCCTAACTGAGCTGGTATACAAGAATCAGGGTTGTGCACGCAGGGTTCGACAGGAGGAGGGCTTTTATTCCACAATTTCCCCTGAAATTGTTATCATCGGCTTGATATGATTGCACAAATTCTGAGGTTAAACTTCAAAGCAAAACTCTGGATGGGGTCAATTTAAGTACTAGGATTTCCATTTCCAATTATAAATTAAAATATAGCTCTAATGGAGAAATCTGTCATTTATAATAGTAGCAAAAATTTAATTGTACTTCATAGCGATTTTTTTTCATGAATATGGCCACATAAACTTAATTTCACCTTTTGCGCAAGTAGGATTTCATTTTGGTTTATTTGTTTAACACAAAAGAGAATTTCTGGTTTATTATTATTCAGATGATTGACACATCTGTATTTGGATTCAGAAAATATGATTTAAAATCTTAGGAGAATGTGAACATCACATGAAACTTTATTCCTATAATAGTAAGAGAATTTTCTGCCAAATTATGTGTTTTAATTATAACTTTTAAAATAGCATAGTTTAAATGTTTTACCCTAAATAGGTCTGTTAGCAGAGGGTTTTAAACATGTTTTGATTTTAACAGAAATTATTTTGTTAAACGTTTAGGCACAGCTACTCATATTGATGTTAAGAATTTAAAATATTATTTAAGCCTTAAATAAACATTTCACAACATTATCTTATAAAATTATTTCTTTAAGAAATTTTCAAATATTAAATGTGAGATGAAAATTTATGTGCAAATGAGAGGTTACAATTGTGGCATCCTAAAAGAAATTCCCATGAAACTGCCCAAAAAGCTTATTTTACTTAAGTTCAGCTCTTGTGTACATGTTTATACTGTGTTTTGTTCTAAATCCAGGATGCTTCCTGTATTATGTATAAAATCATATAAAATGCCCTAGAAAAAAAAGCAAGAGCTAGAGAAGGAGCTAAACACTATTTGTGAGATTCAGTAATTCAGCTGGAAAAGACATCGTATCTCTCATGCTTTATCATTGTTTTTAGCTTTTCCTTTGAGGTGGGGAGAACTTCTAGTTAAGAGCCCATTATCAGGGTTGAAGGATGCAGGAAATCCAAAATATTTATGTTTGTTCATGGCACACGGACAAGAGACAGTTCTCAGGAAAAGGGCTTTCTGATTAAGTGATTGAAAACACCCTGGTGTATTTTAATAGCTTCTTCTATCCAAGAGATAACATCATCTCCCTCCTTATCGCCATTCTGAAACTTATTTTAAACATTCTCCTGTGCTCTTCCAATTAGATACTCTGCTCTTTTGGCTTCCAGTGTCCTCGCTGCAACTCATCTCATTTGTTTGCTTTCCCATTTTTGTCAGCAGGTTGGGTATAAGAAGAGGCATTTAACAGATAATTGAAGGGACACACTTTCCAGAGTCAAATTCATCTACACGGCATTCAGCCACAGTCTCCCAGTGATAAAACACGGATGTGTAAAACATCCACTTGCACTTTGCAAAAGCTTAAAATATTAATGATTGATTGAACGGCCTTACAGAGAACAAGCAAAAGAAATCTGTTCGTCTTAATATAAAAATTGATAATGCCCAAACCGATAATATAAAATCGGATCAAACACTGGTCTGAAATCTATTTAAGGGAAACAATTGTATTGAGAAGCCGTTTATGGATTGATAGCCACACATGCTCATTCCTCTCTCTAGAACGTTGCTCACCCAGATTTTTGCGTTGCTGGTGCTTTCTCACCATTCTGGCTCAGGTGAAAGGTCACCTCTAGAGACAAGCCTTCCCTGACCATTCTAGCTTAAAGTAGCTTCCCCCCACACCCTCCCACACACGGTCAATTTCTGGCTGCTGTTTTATGTATTTTTATTTACTTCAATGGCATTTACTGCCCCTTAATAATTTATATATGTTTTATGTATGGATGACTTTATAGTTTGCACCTGACTTTCCCCTGATGAGGCCAGGAATTTTGTTAGACTTGTTCATTATTGTAAATGACAGTGCCTACACTATATCTTGGCCCATAGTAAGCAATTGTTTTTTTTATTAAATAAATAAATTGATTGAAATCCAGGTACCATGGCCAGCTTTTCAAAAAGAATTCCACAGCAATCCTCTGAGATAGGCCCGTTTTATGAATGTGAACATCTGAGACTTTGAGAGGTTATCAATGGCACATCATGAATAGACTCAATATCAAGTCGGCACCATATTCAAAGCTCTTGTTCTCAATAACTTTGTTTCCTTACACATAACAATCCAAATAATTCTACTTTCCATAGATAAGCGTATGTTTTAGTACAACCTGGCGATGTCATTAGGTATGGGGAATATTCAAGAGAAAATGACAAGTGGCCATTTTGCGAGCTTTGTCAGAAAACATATTTTTCCTGGCCTTTGAATTCCCTCTCTTTTGAGCATTCAGACTTTCAGTCCCACATGGAAACCCAGGTGACAGTTGTGACTTAAAATTTCTTTTCCCTTCTGCACAAAGAATGACATTGCAAATTTTCCTCTCAGGGAGGATAAGATAAAAGAGAATTAGAAGTGATATTATTCTTGAAGTATTCTGCAGGCCAGCAGACCAGACAGAGGATATGGATAAAGGTTTCCGAGTACAGATTACAACACTGGCCTTGAAGAGAAGGAAAAATACACCCGTCGGAATGTCTGCTGAAGTCTTCTTCGACAAAAGGCAGGGCATCTGATAAATTCTAGACTTGCTGACAACTCAGAAAGATGAAGAAGCAAGGAAAGAAAACAATATTCTGTACCAAAGTATGAAAGAACTGTTTTGTGATAGAGGCATGATAGGAACCTTTCTTTGTAGGAAGTAGTCAAATCATGTGAGATACTTGCGTAAAAAAAAAAAATCATAGGAGACACTCACTACTATATCTTAGGCTTTAGGAAATACATTGCTTAAGAGTTTATAACAAGGGCAAGCCTCATTCCATAGTCGGTTAAGTCAAAAGTTCATGTGGCTCAAGAGGGAATCTTTCAGAGTAGAATTTCCAACAATTTAATCACAAATGAACATAATGAAGCAGAAATGTGGTATCTAAAGTTAGCAACACAGCCAAAAAGAAGTCTTCTGATAAAGTCTCCTACTGGAAGGGCGTCTACAGAAATGGATGAAGGGAGGCACTGGCCCAGATGCACACGGGAGAGGGAAGTGGATCTGTAGAATAATGTCAGGAAGGCCAAAGTCCAGCGTAAAATGAAAGCTTCCATAACAGTTGAATATTCTAAGGGGCTTGTAGCTTTCTAGATAGCAAGGAGAGTGAGAAACAATTAAGTGGATCTGTATGTATGTGCTATAATAGACATATACCCAAGGTAATAGATACATTGCTTGGACCCTATTTTGATTATATGTTTACCAGCAAGGAAGATTAACTTTAAGCTGGACAGGTTAGAACAAAGATCATTAAGGAAGATACAGAGGTTCAGGTTAGATGAACAAATAAATTGTAAAGAAACATCTATTAGCTTTACGCGAGTAAAGGCTCAGATGAATTAAAATGTAAGGTACTGGGAGATCATGCAGAGAATACCATAGTGTTACTCTTGCTATTTTAAAAATCATGGTGATTGAGACGTATCAAAGCACCGCAAGGGATTACATGACTTACATTAAAGGGGGGGGGGGATGGAATTTCTAAAATTGTATTGTTCAGTAAAATACTATGAAACCTTGACAATGTTTTTGGAATAAATGATCACACACATAGTTTATTAACACATGTTTAAAAAGTAGGGACACTGGGAACAAATATTGACTCACTGATACTATCTAATTAATTTCCTTCTAAAATAAGGCCATTGAAGGGATAGAGAGAAATGGGATAGTAATTGGCATCTTTAATTTCAGAAGAAATTGAAAAAAAATTTATGGAATTTTTTGAATAAGGTAGAAAATGTGACTTGGATGGATTTATCCTATACAAAGAGTTGTTGATAACTTGATTAAATCAGCAGCCTTGATTGATGGACTGTATTTTTGTTGTTGTTGTTAATCCTTACTGGAGGACATTTTTTCCATTGATTTTGAAGAGAGTAGAAGGGAGGGAGAAGGGGGAGAGAGGAGAGAGAGAGAAACATCTATGTGAGAGAGCCACATCATTTGGTTGCCTCCCACTGGCACCCCAACCCGGGTGGGGAACCTGCAAACCAGGTACATGCCCTTGACAGGAATCGAATCTGAGACCCTTCGGTTCTTAGGCTGATGCTCTAACCACTGGGCAACGCAGGTCAGGGCTGACTTTTTTTTTAGTTTAACTGCAGTGACAATTTATTTTTGCTAGATTTGCAGATGGCACAAAGTTGAATTTGATGGCCTGGTTAGGCTGCTCAGTTGTTGGATTCTAAGATTCTATACTTTTGCCTGTGGTCTTGTCTCCCTTGTGCCTTTGTACCCTGGAGTCTCAGAAACACAGCTTGCTGCAGAGGCAGCTATCTAGACACCAGCAGCAAATCTGTGGATGTGTAGGAATGCAGAAACGTGTGGACACTCAGTGGAATTTACCACAGGAAGTGGCTTGCTGGCTGTTTAGTGCCATTCAGGTCGTTGACTGAAACAGTAGAACTTTTGTTTGTTTGGCTCATCCTTAGCTGAGAACTGTTCAAGATACTTTCTCTCTTTCCCTCACTCCCATGCCTCCCTGTAGCTGGTGTTCTTGGTGCTCCACCAAAGTGTCTTCTATTGGGCGGATGCTTCCTTCCTCCAGCTGCTGAGCGTGTTGGCTGGGCGAACTCACAGCTGCTTCTTCCTCCAGTGTATTCTCTGCTGGAAGAAAGCACACCAGAGGTGCTGGGAGTTTGCACCCCACCTCCAGGGCTGGCCCACAGCCAAGGACTGACTTAGATAAGAGCATACAAAGTGCTGACCCCTGGCCTCAAGGAGGGACCAAGTCTGTGGGGTGATTCACGCTCTGAGCTTCCTTGTGGAATCTCACTGGAGCTAGACTGCAGTGGGACCCCTCCCTGATTAGCTCCTTCTCTTCTCCTGACCGGTTTCCCTCGCCCCCTTTCTCCTGAGAGCACTCCCTTCGAAATCACTGCACACGGATTCCTGTCTCAGCCTCAGTCTCTGCCTCTGAGGAACCCAACATCTGACATCCCACTTTGTCTCTCCGCCATTTTCCTTCTTTCTTTGTCCTTCCCACTTCCAGTAAGACCAACCGTGATGACAATGCAGTGTAGCCCTATCTATAACCAGGTAGGAGCGTTCAAGCTTTAGATTGGCACTTGGCTGCATCGGCACTCTTTCTTGGCTTGGTTTCATCAGATTCACCTGGGAGGCTCATCAAGATGCAGATTCTTGGCCCCCACTTCAGACTTGCTGAATCAGAGTCTCTGGGGGCGAGGCCCCGGAACCTGCAGTTTGTCAAGTTCGCCAGGTGCTTCTATGTGCCTTAGGATCTGAAAACCCTTGAGGCAGAATATAGTGATACTGTTGCCAAAGGTGTGGGCTCAATCCACTTGGAGGCCACTTAGCTGAGCATGAAAAATCTAATACAAGCAAAACGTTTCCGAGTCCAGGAATTGTGCTGTAACCTTTCCAGGCTTCTTAAACATATATTACTAAAACCTACCCACATGTGTACAGCACATGGCTCCAGCTCAACGTCACCTCAACTTTGGGGAAAGGCACCTCAAAGGGCCTGCTGTGAAGCTTCTTCAAATAACAAGGTTTTCAAATTTCACACAAGTCCTCTTCATCTTGACACAAATCGCCAGCTGCTACCCTGGAGGTGTTTAGTCACTTGTGTTTCTGCTGGTCCCTTTACGACAAAGAGACGGGGTACAATGACCGAGTACAGCACAACCCTGGTAGTCAGCATCTCACTAACAAGAAAGGAATAGAGAAGGAAAATTCCTGCTTTCTAAGCAGTAAACACCTTTAATCTAGTAACTTGGCATCATGCTAATGTTAACCTAAACAACCTATGAAGATAAGGGGGCTGGCATTTCCTACAGTTTCTGTTATTTGAAGGTGAAGGTTAGTTGTACAGCATCACCCACCGCTTGGCAGGGCTTTCCCATCCCGCAGAGGTATCTGAGAGAAACGCTGCCTGCCTGGCATTGCCTGGTGGCTCTTGAGAGGAAGGAAAAGCACAAAGGATATTTATTATCTTTATCTGAGCTACAGTTTCTGACCTCTCTGCCTTGCCACTCCTCCATCAGGCCAGTTGCAACATGCCAGCTGAAACATCAGCCCACACACCAGGTATGTCATTCCACGTGCCCTCTTAGCTTTGGCTGGCCTGTGGTTATTGAAGAGCCCCTAGTGATCATTCTGAAGAGGTTACTCTAGGGTTACCATTTGTAAGACCGTGAGTTAGCCATCAGTGAATGCTAGCAAATAGTGTCCCGTGCAATAAAGAGAATATCCCCAATGAAATGGTGGCTCTGGAGAACTCCAACACATTTTCTCTTTTAGGAAAAGAAAAAAAAAAGCATGCATCTGGGCTCTTCAACCTCCAAAATTCACAGATTAGGAGGGTGTGGAATTGTCAATATGAGAAGCGGAAGCAGGCCAGGAATCCTTTCCAGAGCTCTGCTTCCAGCTCCCTGACGCCTCTCCACGTGGGTGAGCCATCCGCGCTCGGCACGTTGATCCTGCCATCTGTCCCGTCCCTCTGGGTAGCAGCTGGCCTTTTGCACAAGTTTCTTACTAGAGGAGAGTGTTGGCAGCTCTTGAGACCTTCTGAACCCACCTGAGGAGAATGTGTGGAGAACCATAGAAGAAAGTATTTTAAGAATAGAAAGAAAAGAAGCAACAGAGAAGTAAAAAAGGATTTATTTTCTGTCTTCCCTGTTATACCTCTTCCATCCTGACATTTCTGTCTTCCCTGAGTTATACCTCTTCCATTCTGGATGGCAAAGAAGAGGAAATGAAATCCTCCAAGTCAATGAGCTTGCATGTATTAGGCCTTGCACTGTGGTTTTACAAGTTGCCATTTTTCTCCCTCAGAGGCAATTTTAGAAATACACAGATAGCTACATAAACATTTGGTTATGAGATAATTTAGAGAACATCTAATAACTGCTTGAAGGGAAGAACTGTGCATGTGTATACATGTGGACACGTGTATTTGTGTGCATGTACACATCTGCATGTGTGCATGTCAGTGCTTTTCAGGGGTGAACATGGATGTCCATGCACTTGTGTATGGGTGTGCCTGTGTGTGTACATTTTTGTGCATGTGTGAGCATGGGTGAGTATATATTCCATCTAAAACCAGACATAGCCTAATGTATTTAATCGGAAGAACCATTAGCCATCCATGTTCCAGATTTGTTAGCTTTTAATGAGATATGTTTCACTTGTGGTCTGCCTTGTCTTGGGGATCCCCAGTACTGAGAGTTTGAACTTTGTGCAGGGTATTTCATGGTCCCAAATTACCTCTCCATTTGCTGTCCTTTCCAAAGCAGTGAAGTATGCCCTCTGCCTGCATGCATGATGCCTCCAAGACATTGCGTATATGCTACTCTTTGCTTAAGATACCTTTTACATTCGTGTAATGCTAGTGACTTTACCAAGTAAATCCCAAAATGTCAGTGGCTTAACAGAATAAAAGCTCATGTTTTGCTTTCTTATAGGTGTCCTGGAAGAAAGCCACTTTCCCTCAGATCCACCAGGGAGACCCAGTCATGGTAGACAGGCTGAGAAAAGTCTCTGGCTGGGCAGCCCCTCCCAGGTGACAGCTGTCCCAGGGTAGACAGTTAGTTGTCTTTCTACAGCGAACGTCTGTCAAAGATTTCCAGTGACCTCCAATTGAAATCAGTTGCCCCATCCTCTCTAATCCCAAAACACGTTGTTCGTACCACTCTTCCGATAAGCATTATATTATTATTGTTACCATTATTGCTGCTAACATTTGTTTTTAGTATCATTGCTACCGTCACTTGTTATTGCTATCATTATCACCATTATTTGTGTGGTAGTATAGCAGAAGTTGGAGAATACTAGTCAAGAGCCCACAGGCTTTGGGTCCGGTAGACCGGACTTGAATTCTGGCTTCGTGCTTTGGCTGTGTGTGGGCCCTTGGTGATTTGGTCAACCTCTCAAAGGCTCTGTGTTATTGTATCTGTGTAACGAAATGATAATATAGAACTCTTAGGATTGTTGTAAAAATTAAGTAAAAGCAGACCTTAAAATACTTAGCACAATGCCTAGTACATAGTAAGGGATTATTAGCCAGGCAATAGCTATTAGCTCTGTCTCTCCCATAAACTATAGATTTACTGAAGGTAAAAAGATTTTTGTAGATTTCCATCACCTACTACAGTGAAAGGTCCAATAATGTTGGAGTGATTTATAGGAGCTGGTCTGATCTTTGCAACAGAAGAAAAATAGGTTCAAAACAAGTTTATTTTTTCCATTTTTTTCTCTAAACAGAATTAATTGCCATCTATTGTAATTGGCCTCTCGCTTATCTATAAAGCTGGAAAGCACAGGGAGAGATGTTTTACTTATGCTTCTGTCATGAAGCAACTGGGTGTCTGATCCATGGATCTCCTGGAAATGAGATTTCTCTCAAGTTCCTCGCTTACCCATTACAATTCCTTGTCATCCAATGCCGAGAAATTCTTCCTTAGGCGAGGGACACATTTCTCCTACATTAAAGTCATTTTCTACATAAAAAACATTTAAACCAGGCTTTGATTTCCATTGTTTAGACTTTAAAATCCTTTAAGTTTTCTTTATATGATATGTGTGTGTATATATATGTAGATATATATACATATATATTTAACATTTTATTGATTTCAGAGAGGAAGGGAGAGGAAGAGAGAGAGAGAAACATCATGATGAGAGATAATAATTGATCAGCTGCCTGGGGGCCAAGCCTACAGTCTGGGTACTTGCCCAGACCAGGAATAGAACTGTGACCTCCTGATTCATAGGTCCATGCTCAACAGTGAGCCACACCAGCCAGGCTATAAGATGTATATTTTTAACTTAAATATTTTTATCCTTGTCTCCAGAACTCACTTTCCTTTTCAGAAATGATATAACTAACTAGATATATCTATAGATATAAAAGCCTAAGCAACCGGAATGCAGGAACAACCGGAACTACCAGTCACTATGACACGCCCTGACCACCAGGGGGAAGATGGTCAATGCAGGAGCTGCCCCCTGGTGCTCAGTGTGCCAGCAGGAAGGCCCCAGCTGGCAGCGGTAAGGCCCCGATCAGCCCTGATCGCTGGCTAGGCCTAAGGACCCCACCCATGCACGAATTTCGTGCACCGGGCCTCTAGTATGCTAATAAATGTCTGTCTCATATTCTCTATAGAAAGGACACCCTCTCCCATTGTTAACCATTATTATTTCTTTAATGAATAAAGACTCATCAAGTTAAGCTATTTGGGTTATTCCAACCCAGAAATAAGCTAGCTAATTACATGCCTCAGACTAGGCCAATGTGGTCATAAGGCCTAGTGGATGGTGAATATCTATGAGATTCATTGAACAAATAAATTATTTAATTAATAATGAATCAACCAAATCGGTTGGTGGGAGGAGGTGGTGGTTGGTCTTTATGTAAAGTGCAACTCATTGTATTTCTCTTTCCCCCTTAT
>NW_005370223.1:7475511-7479402 GCF_000412655.1 Myotis brandtii
GAAATAGAGTCATTATTTCTGTTGTATGGTTTCTGTGGCTGACTTTATGTACCTTTGGCAACTCTAAAGCTTTCCTGAACATTCCAATTCTCGTTGTCCTCTAGGTACTTGGGGACACAGTGACACATGAGTAGTCTATGCTTCCTGACACCCCTTCTCCACTCACACAATGGCTATACATTCGTCATCAACAAGGAATCTAGCAGGCACTTAGGATGGTGGGGATGCCAACAGTTCATGAAACACCCTGAGGAATGACAGGTTTATTAAACTAATAACCCAACTATACTTCTGTGGTCTGGGGAAAAGCCTTTCAGAGTAACCCTTTACAGGCATAGCTAGTTTACAGAATGCTTCCACGTACATGATTTCATTTGATTTCACACCAACCTATTTGGTGATTGAGGCTCAGCGGGATTAGTCGACTTGCCCAGGATCACATGGCAGGAAATCATGAACACTGTTCTTATAACCTGTACTTCTGATTCCAAATCAGAGCTGTTGCAGGATCTGCCTTTGCTGCTTCTAATGACCATGTTTCTGCTGGAAGCTAAATGAGTATGCTACCCTCACCCATTTTCTGCACATGTAAAATTCACCCAAAGGAATTGAATTCTTACCAGCATTCATTTCTTGGTTCTCATTTTCAAGGACTATTTACTAAGCACTTTTTATGTTCCAGGACTGTACTGAGTGGTAGGAGGCAACACTAGAAAGCAAACATGACTGTTGCCCTCTTGGAGCTCAAAATCCTATGGGAAGTGAGGAGCGGAACACAGGAAATTAGAAACTCAGATCTGTCAAGGAACAGCAGAGGCAGCAGCAGCAGTTGCAACTTACACCCATCATGGAGGAGAACGTGATCCACAGGCCATTACCTATATAGGTATTGGCTACTATGTTGGACCTAGGACCTTGAACATGTGGCACTGTCATTTCAATGGTTAAATAATTTGCTTCTAAGTTGTTTGTATAATGGGAATAGTGTTTGTGTGTTTGACATATTGAACTGATGCATTGAAAAGAAGACCCAATTCCATTTTGATATAGTGTAATAATGTCTTAGGAAATATACCAGAGGCTCTGGAAACATAGTAATAGCTAGTCTATATTCACTGCTTTACTGAACACAAGGCTCTGTTCAAGCTGCTTCTCAGGTATTAATCTTCAGAACAACCATGTAAGATGAAAACTATTATTACCCACATTTTTTTTCTGATAGGAATTTCAAAGAACAGAGTGGTTAAGCATTTTCCCCCCCCCCCCCCCCCCCCCAAAAAGTGTATACCTTAACTACCATATTATAGGAGAGACAGCTAAAGTTGAGCCTGAGAGAGCTTGGGGAATTCCCTGAGAAAGTGCCATACAAATTATGCCTCAGTTTTCTTATCTGTAAAATGGGACAAAGGGAATTTCTACTGCACACAGTAACTCCAAACAGTAAATGCGGTAATATATTTAAAGTTGTAGTATAATACATCTATGTGGTCATCGTAAGCACTCAATAAATTTAGCTATGATTAGTATTATTGTAATAATTATTAGTAATAAACTGAGGCAAAAAATTGATCCCAAATTCAGTAAAGCAAAGTAAAGTGAGGTGGCAAAGAGTGATCTGAAAGAGGGAATGGCACATGTGAAGGCCCATAGGTGAAGGAAAACATAGTAAGATCAAATTCAGATATCTAGACTATATACCATGATCCCTCTTGTATTCTGGCATTTTTTATCTTGACCACATAAATGCCATTGTCTTTGCTACTGGATAGTGGGCTGCCTGATCATAAAAGCCAGAAAAGGTTTTTCAGTTTAGTATCGCCACTGAGCTGATGTAAGTTTAGTTTCTACCTATGAGGGTGATGATGGTGAGGTGATAATGATTAACAGGCTTTATAGTTTATGTAACATCTCTACAAATATTTCCTCATCTACATCTTCACTATCACCTCTAAAGGTCATTGTCATCACCATCAATATCAGTTAGAGCTACATAAAGTAGTTCTATGACACCTGAACATCTCTCAATCCCAATAATACTTCACTCTTGACTTCAAACCCTCATGTCTCTTTGTAGGTACTACTTTGTTGGAGGGCAGACTTGTTTAAAAGCTACCACAGATTTCTAGGTTAACATGTCAGATTGAGCACGTGTGTTTATTTGCACTTTCTCTATAAATCTCATTAAATGGCAGGGAACACATAAACACACAAGAGAAAGATCGTGAGAGGAGATGAGAGCAGATGAGTCATGTTAAAAAAGTTGGAAGTTGACAAGCTGTTGAACGAATGGTAGGCGACTGTGTGGAATAGGAAAAGTTGACAGCTAAGTGTTGGAGGGCTACAGTGGGGAGTCCAAGAGGGACAGTATGCTACAAATTTTATAAACCCCTGAGACTCAGAGATTGATGGTAAAAGGTACCTTTGAAGGGACGGACAGAGGCATGAGTTCAGTACTGGCTTGGTGGCATGCCTTTCAAGAGAGCATGGGACCCTTTATATTCCATCCTCTACCCCAGCGGAATATGGGAGGTATAGTTTCTGGAGAGGATGCACAATAGATAATCTAACATCTTCACCAGAAGGCAAAGCCTCAGAGGGAGAGGTGGGTACTTCATGAAAGTAGAAGGATTAAGGGAAAGAGTCACACTGGACACAGAAACCCCCATGCTCCTTCTCAACTTTCACCTCCCAGAGCACAGGGAGTCTCTTTTCCCCACTCAGACAGGAGAGGGAAGGATTTCTCTCTAGGAAACTGACCCACTCAAGAGAAAAGGGTCACAAAAAATGGACATTTAAGATTTCCCTGTAACGCTGGCAGTTTGGAGGGTACCTTCCTCTCAAGTTTCCCTTGCTGCAATGAAGCCCACTATTTGACAAACACCACCCATGTACATAGATATAGTCAAACCAGCATTTTACTTTATTACTTTTAAAAAAAAAAGTCTCAAGATAAGACTAACATAAAAGACAGCAACCAAAACAAAAGGAAAAAGGAAGGCAAAGTATACAGAGACCATACAGGTGGTGAAAGAAACTTAAAGAAACTATATTTATTACCCCATGAGAGGTAAGAGAAGATACAGACTACATGAAATGAAACCAGGATGCTATAAGTAAGAATGATTTGGGATATTAAAAAGGGAGCTTTTGGAAATTAAAAAAAGAAACATTAAAAATTCAATGAGGATGAGTAATGTACTTGAGCAAGTCTTCCAGAAGAAAGCACAAAAGTTAAAAATATAAAACTATAGGCAAAAAACAGGAGAAGAAAATTAGCAGATGATGCTAGGAGTTTCAATATCTAAAAATGTAGATGTGACTACAGAAGATAATGAAGGGAATGGTGGGGAAGAAATTATCAAAGAAATAATACAAAAAATTTCCAGAGCGAAAGGATAATGATTTCTAGATCTAAGTTTTATGAAGTAAACATGCTCATCATGGCAGGGACCCATAAATAATAAATAATGTCTAGCATCATTCTACAAAATTCAGAACAGTAGAGATAAAGAGCAAATCCTAACATATTCCAGAGAGAAACATACAAATAAATAGGTCATGTGGTCACATATAAAGAAAGGAGTGGGGATAGAAATTACTTCAGGCTTTTCAGCAACTCTGGAAACTCACTGACAAAAATCTGAGAGATAATGATTCCCAGTCTAGAAATCTATGCTCACCAAAATCGTCAATGTAGAATGAAAATATGTTTAGTCAAGCAAAGTTCCCAAGTTTAGCCCCTCAGTACAATTTCTTTTTTAAAAAAAAATCTTATTCCCACCTTTAGTGAGGCATAATTTTCAAATAAAAATGGTATATAGTTAAGGCATAAAATGTGATCATTTGATATATGCATTTATTGTGAAATGATGACCAAAATCAAGTTATTTA
>NW_005370223.1:7479462-7533595 GCF_000412655.1 Myotis brandtii
GAAGATCGCTGGCTGGCTCCTCCCCGGCCCAAGCCTAAAGCCTCTGCTGGAGGCTTTAGGCCTGGGCCGGGGCACCCCCAGCTCCAGCTGCAGCTGATCGCTGGCTGGCTCCTCCCTGACCCAGGCCTAAAGCCTCAGTCTGTGGCTTGGAGCCGACATATGCAAATTAGCCGCCATCTTGGTTGTCAGTTAATTTGCATATACTCACTGATTAGCCAATGAAAAGGGTAGCGGTCGTACGCCAATTACCATGTTTCTCTTTTATTAGTGTAGATATATATATCACCTCACATAATTACTCTGTGTGTGTGTGTGTGTGTGTGTGTGTGTGTGTGTGGTAAGCACATTTAAGATCAGCCCTCTTAGCAAATTTCAAGTATAAAATACAATATTATTAACTGTGGTCACTTGTATATCAGCTCTCTAGAACTTATTTATAGTCTCTGCTTTTATGAGCTTAACTTTCTTTTTACATTTTTCTAACCAAGGATGAACCTACATTGATTCATCATAAGCACTCAAAGTTCATAGCTTATATTACAGTTCACTCTTGATATTGTACATTCTATGGGTATGAACAAATGTATAATAACATGTATCCATTATTGTAATATCTTAGTGCATTGGCACTGCCTTAACAATCCTCTGTGCCCTCCTGTCTCCCCACCCCCAGCCCCTTCCTCCTGGCAACCGCTGATCTTTTTAGTGTCTCCATAGTTTTGCCATTTCTAGAATGTCATACGGTTGGAATCATACACTATGTAGCCTTTTCAGATTGGCTTCTTCCACTTAGTAATATGCATTTAAGCTTCCTCCATGTCTTTTCATGGCTTGGTAGCTCCTCAGTACAATTTATAACCCTGGATAATATTCCCTTGTCTGGACAGGTTATAAAACTGCTATAAAGATCCATGTGCAGATTTTTGTGTGGACATATACTTCCAAATCCTTTGGGCAAATACCAAGGAATAGAGCTTGTCTTTTTAATGGAATCTTAGTGAGTCTTACAAAAGACGGAAATCCTGACATTTGCAACAAGATGGATGCACCTGGAGGACATTATGCTAAGTGAAATAAGCCAGATACAGAAACACAAAAACTGCATGGTCTCAACTGAAGGACAGGTTTCACCACAGCAATAAACCGAGAAAGAGAGGGAGATTGGGCAGGTAAAGGTGATGCAAACCACAGTAAGTAAATGGGCTTCTCAGAAAGACAGCAAAGGAAGTCTCGGGATCTGCTGGGCAGCAGGCCTGAGAACCGTTCTCCAGGCTGGCGCAGGCTAAGGGAAGCTCTGGGTCACAGAAATCCATCATGTGGACACGAGTCTGCTGTCATCATTGCTGAAGAGCAAAGGAGGCTACGCCCTGGAGCAAGCAGCAACTTGCAGAGATTGCGAACAGGCCCAATTGTGCTAATGTCCTATTTGTATTTCCTCTAAAGCACAAAAGGAAAAAGCATGGTATCTGTACCTAACAGCTCTTTTCTCAGACACTTTTTAAAAACAAGAGAACATATGGAGTGCTAACCGGATGATTTAGAAAAGCTCTGTTCTATCCCTATTATTGAAAGATTTTAAGTGAGTGCTTCCATATTTCTAACATGCCACCACCACCACCATCTTCAAGAAAGACTAAAGAGATTGGCGACTATTCTCTGTCAAAACCCATGTCAAATGGCAAGTTTAAATAATGAAGTCCACTGCAACTCCAAGCATTACAACTTAGCGGGGTTGATATTGCCATTGAAGGAGGATCTCTGTGCCTTCTGGGAACAGTCTGTTGAGGGTTCAGAACTGTGACTCTATTTGGTCATGAGTGAGTTTAGCTGACAGTATGGATGTAACCTGAACAAAACTCAATGCGGTGAATTGCATGATCTTCATAAAGGAGCATTCAAAGAAACAGATATGCAAACAAAAGACCTTGACTTTTTACTTGCATCTTTAACATACCGAAGGGATTCATTTATAACGCACCTCACACAGCTTAGTGGTCCCCCAATTCTGTAGCTCTGGATCTTTCCAAACACCAAACCTTTAAAAATCTCCCATAACCCAACCCAGGAGGCTTCTCTGCATTGCACCCCTGGTTAGTCTTCTTCCTCAACTCCTTACACTGTAGGTAAACTTAATTTCCTTGGCTTGGTTCCCTGTCTAGGTTTTCTACAACAAAGGACAATTCAATGCCTAACCCGGTAAGGAAGAATTTATCTTCCATTTTTCTATTTTTTAGAACCCTATGTTTGTCTGATTTTCATTTATTTACTTGCAATGGCCTCAAAACAATGACCGACCAAACCTTAGAAAGCATGGGGAATATAGCTGATTCTGAAAAGGCGAAATTATTTTTGGTCAAGAAAGTCATATACATGGAAGCCAAAAACATGCACACGTGAACAAGTTCTGTTGCTGGTAGGGAGGGAAAAGTTTTCATTTGAGGTTCTAGAAGGGCTATAATTTTTATATCAGTTCCGGCGCTCACATACACAAAACCCCAGCTCTGCCACTGTAGGCAACACTGCCATTGTCCCATTTTCTGCAGTCGGAGACAATGGAAGAAAGCGCTTTACATCCAGAAAATAGACTGATTGAAATATCATCTCTGGGAAGTCTGTTCTAAAGACACTAATTGATATTGTTTGAGGGACTCTAAGTGTCTGTCATAAAAACCATTGTAAACGGCCGACTTGTTTTCTTCTGTAGTTTGCTTAACTTGGCAGAATGTTAACTTCCCCCTTAGAAAACCTCCCATTTTGATTTATGAATGTTTTCAAATTTTTAAGATTCTCCAAACCGTTGTTTCACCTGTAAGTAGAGAGATAGCTTGTTTGGCTAACTGCCTTGCATGCCTCGGTGCCAGGCAATGAATAATGCCATGTTTAATATTCTAAATTTGTGTTCCAAATTCTGAATTTCCAGTGAGCTGCATGGAACACTACTGATAAGTGACTGGTTTTCCCTGCAAGGATTGTCTTATTTTAAACTTCAAATTTAGTTGCCTTACTTTATGCAAGGCAATTTTGAATGGATTTTAAAGTGAGGATGAAGACTATTCATGCCTTTATAAACCTAGAAGGCAGAAGTGAGCTAACGAAGGAGGGCATCTTATCTAAGAGGACTACAGGTCTTAACAGCAGCACGCAGGGAAGGCTCTTTCTTTCCAAATGGTGCTAACCAACCTTTAATAGCAACCTCAGATACAAAGTATTACCAGAGTGTCCAGTATTCACCCCAAAGGATTTCTACGTGTTTAAAAATATAAACATATTTGTGTGCATAGAACTGGAGCGGAGGAAACGATAATGAATCGCATGTGTGACCAGATATTTCTTCAGCACTAAAGTAGGCTGATCTGAAATTCTGGAATTTGGATGAACTTAAAAATATTTTTTTTTACCCATTTCTGTCTCCCTCTGCACTTTTTTTAGGCCATATGGTAAGTACCAGGATAATGTGAGAACGCGTTCCTCAGTGCCTTTCCGGCATAGGGGGGAGGAAGGACTGACCACTGCCACCTCTCAGTGAATGCCTGAGAATATTCCACACTAATTTTGGGAACTTGAGCATTATTATTCTTTTCTTTTTTATTTCCAGGATGTGTGTCAGCCAAGACTGCACCTTACTGGACCTGAGCTTGCATAGATTATCCAGCTCATTTAGATAATTAGATGGTTTGAATGTGAGTGCTCAGATAATTCACACAGCTGTCTAGACTGACCTGGGTTGACCAGATTACTGCACGCTCCCCCATGTCTCTCTGGCTTTATCAACCTGTCAAGATATTAAAAACCAACAACCAAGACTCTGTTTTTTCCTGTTGAAAATATGAAATTTTAGAATTGCTATAGACTAGTAAAGAGGCTAAGCTTCTCATTCTTCCCCTTTCTTATATATATTCTGTGAATATATTTATGAACCAGTGGTTTCATATGCTACATATTTTGTTTGACTTAAGAGATGGATACAAATTGTTTTTAGGGACAACCACTATGGGAGAAATGATCATGCTAATTTCTTCCTTGGAAAAGAAAGGCTTAGCTCCTTTGTGGCCAGAATGGGTTGACCAGATTACTGCACGCTCCCCCATGTCTCTCTGGCTTTATCAACCTGTCAAGATATTAAAAACCAACAACCAAGACTGTTTTTTCCTGCTTAAAATATAAAACTTTAGAATTGCTATAGACTAGTAAAAATGCTGAACTTCTCATTCTTCCCCTTTCTTATACATATTCTGTGAATATATTTATGAACCAGTGGTTTCATATGCTACATATTTTGACTTAAGAGATGGATACAAATTGTTTTTAGGGACAACCACTATGGGAGAAATGATCATGCTAATTTCTTCCTTGGAAAAGAAAGGTTTAGCTCCTTTGTGGCCAGAACTGTGATTGAGCCTGCAGGATTCTTTTGTTGTCTGTGGTGAGGTGATATTGGTACGTTATTAGAGAGGTAAAACAAAACCGGTGATAAAGTTTCTAATCGCGACTGAACTAGGAGAAAAATACAACACAGGGCAGTCAAGGTAGCAGTCAAATGATTGCTTACTGGAGTTAGCAGTGTTCATGGCGTACAGCTTGGGTGTGTTTCCTAGCTAATTGGGCGGGTGTGTTTAGTATTGCCTCATCACATGACAGAAGGAAAAGGGTTTACAGATCAACAAATGGGACAGGAAACTCGACTTCACATTTTGTTCTGACCTAGAATGTGGAGACGTGTTGGAGCTGATGTATATATATACAGAACCTGCCAGAATTGGCTGCATGGAGTTGGAGTGGCCAACTTTACTGCTCATTAGCCCTCATTCTGAGGACAATCTTATATAATACACAGAAATATAAGACTCATAAGACATAAGATTGAGTTATTAACTTAAAAAATGAAAGAGTAACTTGTGTTCACATTGCCTTTGCCCACCTTCATCTCAGGAATGGCTTGCTGAGGGGAATTACCTGGTTTGCCCAGAGATGTAGGGAAGTGGCAGCCCTTGGGGAGTCTGCTTCCCCAGCTGAGGATGGTGTTACAAAGGCCAATGGCACAGAGAGCCTCCGGTGGAGAATGGGTGTGAGATACGGAGTCAGCAGTTGTTTGGCAGTTCTTGGAGCGTTCCCTGGAATGGTGGTGACTGACAGACAGCACTGGCAAATGTGCCCCTGTGTGTGGTGGACCATGACATACAAGGATGGAAGGCACCATGAGTGCAAGAAGCTGCTTCTCACCCAGTTTTCAGGTATAAGTCCACCACTTTTACATGGTACAAATGGAGTGGGAAGGGGTCCTAATCTCACACACACACACACACACACACACACACATACACACACACACACTTCACCCAGAAACTACACAGCTGGGTCACATAATGAATGGGTTTCTACTATATTTTCAGAGGAAAAACAATGAGCAGGAGCAAGTCTTCTCCATAGGACAGTTTGTGTGAGGATAACTGCTATCGTGGACAGGCAACTACTGCAATCTATTTTTATTCCATCTTTCTGTTAAAAAGAATGCTCCCTATACTAAAATATTACAACTATCCCTGTTAAGAGGGGATTAAATAACAATGCAGGTGAAAAGAGGGCCACGATGGTTTTTGTTGTTGTTGTTGTTTTAAAAATATATTTTTTATTGATTTCAGAAAGGAAGGGAGAGGAAGAGAGAGATAGAAACATCAATGATGACAGAGAATCACTTGTTGGCTGCCTCCTGCACACCCCACACTGGGGATCCAGCCTGCAACTCAGGCATGTGCCCTGATGGGGATTCGAACTGTGAGCCATGCCAGTTGGGCCCAAGATGTTTTAAAAATTCAGTTCCCCCAGCTTTCATGGATTCATTCTAAGGATTTCAAGAGGAGCTAGGATGAATTCTAAAGAATGATAAAAAATGGGGGGAAAATGATACAGGACTTTTTCCAATTTTTTAAGAGGGAGGAGTTTGAATTCTACATATTAAAGACCAGTATGTTTGATTCAATGCCTAGGGAAACACAGACATGGATTATTAAATGTGTTATTTATGATCATTCAGAACCAAAATCAGTGATCACTTAGAAAACATACGAAAACAACCTCACATCCTTCCTCTTATTGTTATTTTCTAGTATGATTAGGAAGCCATAGGAAATGATCAGGGAAATTTTAGCATATCTCTTATGATATTCTGGCGGACAAGAGGAGGAAATATAATATGGCTAGGAGGAGCTGACATTGATGGAAGGGCTGTATACAGAGCAGAGGGACCAGAGATGAATAGCAGCCTGAAGGGAGGCCTACAATGGTGCAACTGGCATTTCCTCTTTGACTTGTCCTGGCCAGCTTCGTTACCTCACAGTGCTGATCAAATTTTCAGGTGACAAGAGACTAGAAGAAAGGCTTAATACAAAGGTGACAGAATCAGGATCAAAGAGACCCTGACCAAATAGAACAACAGGCTGAAGTCTACTAGACTGAAATATAACAAGGTTGGATAACTTGTATATAACTCATGTAGTTTGGGAAGTTGAATTTGAAGCTAATTTATTCAGGTTGGCTCACCAGGCATTTTATTGGTAGGCACAGAAGCACTATGAAGGGATCTCATTTTTGGTGGACTGCAATTGGCAATATCTACCTTATGAAACATTGAGTTTAAAAATCATTTGCCAATAGACACAGTCTCTGGGGAGGTGGAGATGTGTGTCAAATAGTCTCGCTCCTCATTCCAGTCAGTTCTAGGGCAACCTGCACAGTGCAGAACAGCTCTCAGGGAAATCTGGGCATTGTTGGATACTCAGAACACCAGAGAGAGCGGTAGGTCAGAGTTCTGAGATCTCTGTCCATGTGGAAATGACTAGTGAAGGAAGTGGAGCAAAAGGAAACTGTGAAAACGAGCCAGCCTATAGGTACCTCTGGATGACCCCACAACTAGGGTCATGGTAAAAACAACATTAGAACCTAGACACCTCCTTCATCGATTCCCTCAGTAGAGGCAGGAGAAAGGTGTCCACAGTTGACCAAAGGGACCGGGTAAAGAGAAAAATCTACAGAGGCACACAATGTTTGAGTCCTCCCCTTCGTAGCAGTAGTTCTTTAATTCGACTGGGCCCAAGCTTGGACTTTCCAGTGGCGGAAAGTAGCGTTCACATCTCTTTCATTTGGCAGCATTCATCTTTTTTTTTTTTTTCATTTGGGAATTTCTTCACCCACCGTGTAGTCTTGGTGGGAATACAAACCAGGTCACCCTGTCCTTCTCTAACTAGTATGAGCACTGACCCAAAATAAGCCACTAGACTCTGCCTAGACATTGAGCTTTAAGCAAAGGTGAGATGCAAGAATAAATAAAAGTACAGTTAACCCAGTTTGTTTGCATTTGTGGTCCCTCAAGAAGTTTGGTGAGGTTCTCACTTTATGAGCCCACTTCTCCTGCCTTCTTACTGATCGCGTGACCTTCCAGGGGAGTTTTTCTGCCAGAAGAAACGCTGGCGCAGAGCTATGGCAAGCATCGGGCTTGCTTGCATGGTTGTTTGTAAACGAGGGCGGACTTCAAGCCGCTCTCTGAAGGAAGGTCTGGCTTTTCCTATGGGCGCCCTGAGGGCCCACGTCAGCGTGCTGTTCTGCACTAAGTCATTTTGACACATTTGTCCGTGACCATCGATTGTGCTGTGTGACATGAGTGATGTTTCTGTAAAGCAGTAATGTTTCCAAATGGCTTACGTTTTCTTATCAATTAAACCAGATCTAAGGTTCTCTCTTATAATAAGGTCACTCACATTCACTTAGTGGCAATAGGCTTTCTTAAGTGGAGAGAAAAGTCTGGAGTGAGTGGTAATTAAGGGAATTACTCACACGCTGGTGTACGCCGATGGGAATGTGTCATTGATGAGACTCTCTCATGGGTATGACTATGGACCGACTGCTTTCGCAAGCATGGTGAAGTCACCAGTTCCTATTAAAAGGCCAGCTGAGAGATGAGTAATATTGGCTTTAGAAATCTAAATTTCACCCCGAGATAAAGCCTTCTAGCCTAAGGACATGTATTTCTTTTGAGTATCTTCTGTGTTCCAGATCCCATGCTAATCTCTGGGCATACAATGTGAGGGGGGACAGACACAGTTGCTGAACTCATGGAACTCATAGTCTAGAGGAGATGCAATCATTATTCAAGGGATCATAAAAAGCACACGCTTGATGACAAATTAATAACTGGTATGAAGAAAAGTCATGCACAGTGCTGTGAGTGCTCCCCCCAAGGGCACGCTCTGAACCTAGGGAGGGGTGGAGGCCAGGCGACTTTTCTGGAATCTGTAGGATGATTTGAGAGCTGAAGGGTAAATGAGAGGTAACTGGGCATAGGGGCAGAGCAGGGACCTACAGTCACCAATTGGCTGGGTAGTTGGGCATCATTATTGCCTCTTTACCTTTCCTCAACTCCTACATGCAATTTAGACTCTGGGTAGGTTGCCTTCTTTACCTTGGAATACTGTCAGAGGCAGAAAAAGGCTTGTCTTTGTTACTTTTTGAAAAATAAAATAGTTTATCTATTTTTCCCTTTTCTTTCTTTTTCTTTTCTTTTATTTCTTTCTTTCTTTCTTTTTTTTTTTTTTAGGAACATCCACTTCCTAGTTTGAATTTGAATCTTTTTTAATTGATCTGTTTTGTAAATTTTGGTTGCTATGACAATAAATGGATTCACTTCAAAAGCTATTAACAGCAGCTTGGCTATTTGGTTTTCTTTGTTGAGAATATTATAATGGGCAAAATGTCAGCAATAACCAAGAAAACCCAGGGACAGGGAAAATGATACAGGAGTTTGGCAAGAGATGACGTGCATTCTGGTTCATTAAACATTATAGAATTTAATTTCTGGTGAATAATTGAGAGGTATTAATTCATTTTATATGAAAAAACCAGAAGAGTAAGTTTAAGAATGATAACCTTTCTGGGATTTTCACCTAATGTCATTCATTATTTCAAATCAATATTTATTGAGCTTCTACTGTGAGCCAAGAACTGTGCTAACTACTGGGAATAAAAGATGAATAAAAAAAACACCTCCCCATCCAATGATGAAACTGTAAACCTGGATTTTTACAGGCACGATGGAAAAACACTAGAGCCAGGAAAAAATGTGGTCAGCTGATGCCAGGCATGTTTCCTTTCTTTTAGGCATCATATCAGAAAAAAGGGGCAAGAATATACATGAACAAATGGCATTATTTTCAGTGTATTTTCCACTTTCTAAAAACAGTGAATATGAAGTAAACATTACTCAAACACATTACCTGAGGGCAAAAATGCCATCACCATGAATCCTCAGTACAATGAATTACATACTCTGAGAAGGTCCATGAATTACATACCCTGAGAAGAGGGTATGTCAATGAATTATCAACCAAGACCTTGCTGCCTGAGTTAAGAGCTAGGCCAACTCTGGAGCCTGAATGTCTCCTTTGAATGCCAGCACTGCCAGTTAATGGCTGTGTAATGTTGGACAAGCCACCTAGGATTTGCTCAGTTTTAGTTTCCTCCTCTATAAATTGAGAAAAATAATTACCTCTATATGGGGTTGTTAAATAATATTTGTCTCACATAGGAAATGGTGTGTATACACATGCACATATATGGACGTATTTAATGTTATATGTTATATATTATATGTTTAAATCCAATATTATTATTTCCTATCCAAGACGCAAACTAACTTCTATTGTAGCTACATTTTTAAAAATATGTTTTTTTAATTGATTTTTAGAGAGAGAGGAAGGGAGAGGGATAGAGAAATAGAAGCATCGATGAGAGAAAAACATCATCAATCAGCTGTCTCCTGCACTCCGCCTACTGGGGACGGAGCCTGCAATCCAGGCATGTGCCCTGGCTGGGAATTGAATAGGTGACCTCTGGGTACATGGGTCAATGCTCAACATTGGCCAAGCTGTAGCTACTTTTAAACCAACAGTTAATAATCGTTTTGCCTGTAACTGAATATCAGAAGCATTTGTATCCATGTTTGCTAGAGTCAATTGGGTTCTAAACTCCTTGAAGGCAGCCTTTGCCTTGTCTTGATAGATCCTCAAGTATGTACCAGAGTGTTGAGCATGTAACAGTGTTTTGAAGCATGCTGCTTTCAGGGTTATTTGTATTCATAAATTTCATAACTAGGCTTAGTATATCTCCCCATTCCACTAACCCTCACCCATCTTGTTTTCTTTTTTAATTTGCATATCAGGGTTTTTTTCTTAGTCAATAGCCAACAGAAGCATTTGATCTATCTTAGGACATAGTATCACAAATATGCATTAGTGGAAGTCAAATTAATAAAATTTTACCAGACTAAATCCCTGTCCAGTTTTTTCTACTGCTCTAAGCTTTATTGGTCTTATTTTTTTGTAAGGATTAGCCCCTCCATTCCAAAGGAAAATTATTTAACAAATTACCTTCCCCCAAGTGACAGAAATACTGGAATATGGAAAGAATATGCTTGTGAACAGTAATGGCTCGCATTGTTCTTGACTTTTTTGAAAGCATCATTGTGTTCCTTGGCATGAGGAAAAGTAATACTTTAAGTCTTTCAAATGCGATAATAAGAGGCTGTAGTGCTTTAGGAAATCGGAATCTGGAAGTCATAGTTTGGGTCAAGAGACCAGTTCCTCTTCTGAGGAGCCTGGGCAGAAAGAAAAATAGCTGCATTGTCCTGGAGGTCTAATGAGATGCCACCAGCAGGGGCTCCTCTGCTGAACTCCCATGTCACTGGCTCAGTGCTTTGCAAACACTTACACTTTTAGGTGATTCCACAGCTGTGAATTGGCAGCCTGGCAAGAGTCCTGAATAGCCTTGAATTTACAGCTGAAAAAGGGAGGGGAAGAGGGATATTTTATCAGGCCTTATGAACTTATTTAGATTTTCCTCTGAGACCAGACCATCACAAAACACCTATTTTGACTTTGAATGTGTCTTACACAACTTCCAGGAGGACACCTGTGTGTGTGTGTGTGTGTGTGTGTGTGTGTGTGTGTGTGTGTGTTACGTCTCTTGCAAGTGCAGTAGTGAATGTTTTAGCTTATGTTGGGTTATTACCAAACGACTTAGGACGGCTAGACACAACTGACATTTATTAGCTTGCATTCAGAATTGTTAAAGAATGCTTTAAAAATTTAGCTTTGGGTTGGTACACTCCCTCCCCTCCTCCAACTTTGGTATTGCTTTTTTTGTTTGTGTTTTTGAGGCTGAGGGTTATCCATGACTCATTGGCAAGCTCCAGTTCAATCAATTTAGAAGGAACTTTTAGGGCTGAGTTATTTTTAAATGCCTGAAAATGAGGGAGCGTAAATGGAAATCTAATCACGGCTTAACCTGTAGTCATGCAAACAGTCAACTATGAAATCAAATGAGTTTCCAACCCTCTTAACCCATTAATGATTACTGACTAGCTGTGTTGCCCAAACATCATTTTTCAAAGAAAAGGAAAGGGAACAGGCACGTATCTGGATGGGGATAGGAAGGGAGGGGCGCTGCGGATGCAAGGAAGGAAATCTCTTGGACACAACAATTTCCTCGTAGACACAAGCATGCAAGCTTACATAAGCATATATCTCCCCCTGGTATGCATTGTTCGGGGTTTTTTACGAAGCCTGTTCTTGGTAAGTATCAAGCAAAGGACTGTATTGTCTTTGTTAAACTCCATCTGATTTTGAATACTCGACATTACAGAGGTTCGGCCTCTGCCATCCTCGTGGTTGGACTTGCAGAAAAATGCAGCTCTGAGATTTCTTTGGAGTTCTGCGTTCATTCGGAAACTGTATCACCATGGCTGGCTCTCTCCCTACCCACCTCCCGTCACCTCTCTTCCTTTGCAGGTTTCCATCTACTCTCTATCTTCTTTCTCAGTTTTCTTGTTTTTTGAGCCTGTCTCCTTTTTTCTGCCCCTTTTAAGAATTCCCTGCCCTTCTTCAACTTTGATGCTATTACTCTTTATCTTAAGAGCTACACCCAAACAACAGAAGTATTAAGAAATTCAGGATTATGGAAAAACAAAACTCTTGTCTAAACAACTAAGGATTCAAATTAATAAACAGTATGCATGGAGAAGGAAGATGTATGCATGTATATAAGTATGTATGTGTGTGTATTTGTGTGTGCATCTTACATATATAAACACCAACACATATGGTTAATTGATATACATTAATTTCTTACTTTCAATTTTGTATTTATTCCTCTTTGGAGAAGGAAGGCATTCCCATATAATGTCAGACTCACCAATTATTACAAAATAAAAGTGTATGATTATTGAATATTCTCTACTTGATTAAATTACCAGTATCCTTTCTGACCTCCCGAATTGCCACCCAACTAATCTGAATCTAAACCGATGTAAAAACCTGCCTGAATCAGGAAACACCAGCTTGGCCTCCCATGAAAGCGGGGCTTGACTATTTCATCTCACAGTAGAGAAAGGCAAGCTTGTTAAATGTCCCTTTAGTGCCAAGTGGTAATTACCCCCAAATGATTTCCTGGGGTTGGACTAAGCCTCTTTTATGAACATTTACCTCCAATGTCAGCGCATGACTGAGAGGAAAAACAAGCCTCTCTTTTTCTTACACACGCAGCCATAAAGATGGAAAACAAAAAGACATAGATGTTTCTAACTCTCTATCCCTCTCCCTTCCTCTCTGTAAAAAATCAATAAAATATATTTAAAAAAAATGAACGAGGAACACGGCCCCTTGCTGGAATGTATACAATCTGTGCACATTTCACACGGGAAGTAGCCTTTTCTTAAGCTACTACCCTTGTTTCTAGGGGCCCCGTTTAAACAGCAGGAAAGAAGGAATAGTGCTTGGCTTTGGAAAGGCTGAAACTGAATGGAAAAAATAGAACCCATCTTTACCTAGGCCCTTACGTGCCCTTGTACACCGAGCCACTGTGAATACGCTGCCGCGGCCCCACCACCACAGGGCTGTGCGCTGGAGGAGAATGAAGGCTTCCTGCCATTGCGTGCACAGCTCTCACTTCATAAGTCGATATGACGGATGCTCACAGGCTTATGTGGCCCTCCTTTGAGATATGTCATCACCATTTTCAATAACAATCTCAAAGCCCTTTCAAAACATTGTGAACATGCCACAAAGTAATTTTTTCCCTAAGTTTTTAACATCTGTGATAGTTAGAAGCTGCTTTGTCATTAATTTCCATCAGACGGAGGACGTTTGGCTGAAATGGAAGAAAAGATTTATTAAATTTAGTTTCGGTTCCATTCATGGGACTGAAATATATGTCGGAATATGAAAATGACTAATGTCTCTATGTTAAAGAAATCGATTTCCAGGGTGCCAAGTGGAAAAGTGTAATTGAAATTGACCCATTAAATGATTACATTATTTGTGTACCAAATCTAATATATTTCACAAAACTATAGAGCTGTTTCAGTAACTACCTGCCAAACCGTATATACTGTTCCTAATTAAGTTTTATAAATGTACTTATAAAAGTGTGAGGTTGCAGAATTATCCAAGTAATATGTCTCTACGTTTATGAAACCTGTGCCAGAGAATTAAGACAAGGCAGTGCACTTCTAATCTCATGACTATTTCATGACTAGTGAAAGCTGTAATAAACAAGGTGACAAAATGAGCTTTAAGGGAAGGTTCCCAGTTAGATGCATGAAATATACTAGTTGGAAATACACTTATTTCTTAACTTCTAGCATTGCCCCTGGCGAATCACATTGCAGTAAGCACTTGACCTTTACAAATGTACTTAAAACTCACTTTCTGGGTGTCCATAATGTGCTAGGCACATGCATTTATTTTCAAATATGCAATTTTCTTTCATCCTGGCAACCACTCAGTAAAATAGGTCTCATTTCTATTTGCTGGTAAAAGATGATGGGCAACTCGATTAAGATACAAAATATTTAATTTTATGGCAGCTTTCATTTTTCCCCCTTCATTATTAGGGGAAAATGTTTCTGAAGGGAAGGGACTTATTCATCTTTGTATTGAAGGAAGGAAAGAAAAATATGCTGTTTTCCAAGTGATTTAAAGGTCCACCCTCCCGTTTGGTTTTGTTTACAGTTCATTTTCATTCAAAAAAATCATCAAAAGATTCTAAGATATTGTGGATTTTTTTCAATTTATCAAATAGAAGTGTATATTTTTCAGTTTTATTGACAATAATTGGCATACATCACTGTATACATTTAAGGTGTACAACACGATGGTTCAAATCACATATATGGTGAAATGGTTACCACAATATGTTCAGCTAACATCCATCTTCTCATACAGATAAAATAGAAGAGAATAAAAAACTTCTCCTTGTGATGAAAATGCTTAGGATTTACTCTCCTAACCACTTTCCTATATATCACACTTCAGTGTTAGCTATAATCATGTTGTACATTATATCCCCTGTACTTATTTATCTTATAACTGAAATTTTGTACCTTTTGACCATCTTCCTCTATTCCCCCTTTCCCCCACCCTTTGTCTATGATTCTTTTTCTATGATTTTTTCCCCTGAAGAGGACATATTATAGGATTCTCTTTGGAAGAAAATATGCTCTCCTTTTACAAGAAGACGATGCTATTGGTCAATTTTATTTTTTTAAACTGTTGAATATAAAATAGGGATGCAGACTTATTTTAAGCACGTATAGAGGTGAAGAAGCCAAGGTTCTCAAATAATTCTGGAAAACTGTGAGACAAGCTGTTGTCTCCCTCCTTCTTGTGCTTTTTCTCTCTCTCTGGTCCAGAGGGTTTTTCCTTGCCCAGGACTATCTTTCATGGTGAGAATTAAATATTTCTTGCTAATCCCTGGGACAGGTCTAAGAATGATCCTTTAATTTCATGAAGAAAAATAGGTAGGCACCTGCTCCAGAAACTGGTCTCTCCTGCTATGGTATCACAGACACTGAAAGACCAGTCTGGCTGTAGAGCAGTGTCTACAAAACAAAGATAAAGGCGCCAAGCATGTCAGGAATGCATTGGCTTCCGCAAGGTCAAATGGCTGTGTTATGTGGGGAAATTTGCAGCAGAGACTTCAGGGATGGGGGACATGTTGAAATCCAAGACAGATGGTGCATTGAGATGTCCTTGGCTCCAGTTTGTAAGTCCATGACTCCAGTAACTGGACCAGAGTCTAGTCCTGAGCTGTGGAATATGACAAGTGTAGGTCCCAGATCTAGAGTAACTGGGAAGTCTACCAAGAGAGGAAATTCAACACAGAGAGAAGCCCAGGTATAATTGGGACCATGGTTGGTGCTAAACTGGTTAAAGGGTGATTCAATGAGAGTCTTTCCAAAAGCACAGTTAGTTGGTAGCTCTTCATATCCATCTCCTCAAAGTAAGCAAGCCCTAGTCCTGAAACAGTGATGGGGTGCAACCTGTAGGTTAGCTTATTAGCTTTCTAATGCTCTAGATCAAACCACCCCAAAACTAAGAAGCTTATGAAAATAAGCCCTTATTATTGCATGTGGGTTTATGGTTCTGTTAATCCAGGCCAGGTTTATCTTATCGCAGCTGAGTTAACTTAAGAGTCTGCAGTGAGTTTATGGGGCTGGTTGGGGATGGCCAGTCTACAATGGCCTTACATGGCTAGGGGGTTACATGTCTTTCCATCCAGCAGGCTTAGCTCAGCCTTATTCTCATGACATTGGAATGCCTTCCAAGAGAACAGGCAGAAGCATACAAGGTCTTTTGAGGCCTAGGTTTAGAAGTTTGACTTCATTACTTCTTCCTCATTCTACTGGCCAAAGTCACAAGGACAGCTCAGACTCAGTCGTTGGGAAAATGGACTTCACCTTTTAATAGGAGGAGTTGCAAAGCTGTATTGCAAAAGGGCATGAATGTAGGGGAGGAGTAAAGAATTGAGACCCTTTAGCAATCTACCACATTTGGGGCCCTGAACTTAAATGGCCAGAAAGGAGGGATGCAGAGTCCAGGAGCCAGGCGGGGCCAGGCTCTTCTCCATTGCCAGCTATAAGAATTCCTTTCCTTCAGAATGTCCATCATGATTCGTTGATAAGAAGTGGGCATCTAGCTATAGTAATTCTCCTTAGGGAATGAATAACCAGTAGCCTGCTCAATAGGTTAGTACTTGTGAGGCAATTTTAATTGTAGTACCTTGTATACAGTTTCTTCATTAAGAAAACATGGGTAATTATGGTACATACCTGATGTCAGTCTCATGAGGACTGAGTTAAGAAAAATACTTAGAACAAGATCTTGTACATAATAAGTGATCTGCATATTTTAGTTATTGCTGTTATAATATCAGTTTCATTATCATTATTATTTGCCCTGTTAACCTACACAGAATAGGATGATTGCAGGCAATGCAAATTATTGGGGTATAGAGAGCTTTTAAAATGGAAAAAGCCTTCTTACCCTTCACATACGAAAGCTTTGAGCAGGACAATGTTGTGGAGTAATTTTTTTTCTACTAAGGGTGATACATTTAGGCCAATTGGCTATGCTTTCTGAGGAGCACAGCTTGAAAATTACTGCTCTAACAGACCAAAGACCTCAAACTCAAATACCCATGAGGCCTGGCTGGTATCACAAAGGAGCAAAGCCAGTAGGTGTAGTTCAGTAGGGACCCAGGTGCAGTGGTGAGCTGGAGTGGGATGTCTGCAGAAGAAGGCCACTCTCAGAGAGAAAGTGGTGTTGATTGGTGGTGGAGGGAGAAAAGAGGCCTTTTCTTGTGATCACAGCTTTTTTCAGAAGGCAATGAGATTAGTTAGAGGATTAGAAAATAAACATGATTCAAGTAGTGAGATAAGATTATGGGCCCTCTTGAATTTGAGGCTGAAGTCTTAGTAGGATTTAACATGGTGATACTGACTCAATGGCAAAGGTAACTTTTGTCCAATAAGCCCCACTTAATCAAAAAGGAAAAGAAGTAATATAAACAAGTAAATTGCACATAAAAGTATAAGGAACACCATGAAAGTTGGTGCTTGCCACTGAGAAGCTGAAGCCAGAGGAAGGAGCTGTGGGTTTGGGGAACGAGTGTCCTCTGAAGGAATGGAGAGTGGAGAGTAGACAGGTGCAGAGGACCGGCAGTGTTGGGAATTCTGCATTCTTTACTACAGAGCCCTATCAATCGCGTCACCACAAAGCATAAATGTAGAGGAACAGTCATTCTTTGTAGCAATGAACGCCAGCAGTTGTTTTTTCTCAACAGTATCCACCCAATGAAGAGTGCATCTAGGACAGCCACAAGTCAGTGTATGTGTATGGGTAGAACTGAACTATTCAATATCACCTACAGATATTCCTGGAAGGTCTGACTACATATTATTCTCCTTTTGTGGTTACATCTAGATACGTTCCTGGATATTCCTCTGTTAGAAAACTTTCTCCTTGAGGTACTTTATTTTCTCCTATAGGTGGTGCCCTTGAGTTCACATATTCCTTCTCCACTCAGTGGGACTTGGCAGTATGCTTGTGAGAATTCAGCCATGGGAGGTTGTCTCCCCCTCCAAATGCGGAGCTTTCTCCCTGTCTATGTCTTCATCAGGCCCGGCCTTTGCAATCCACTGGTCACTTGGAGATGTCAGCTTCACCCTGCCTGGTTCATAGCAGGGGTTCAAAAGTCAAGTTCCAACTCAATTTCTGGGGTTGGCTGATCCAAAGAATGCAATTATAGAAAGAGGGGCATCTTCTTGGACTGGAAATACTGCCAGAGAGAAGCATCTTTGGCCTGCTGAAGAGCAGGTCAGTGCTTTGTTCTGACCTGGAAGCCAGGATCAAAGTGAACCTCTACACAAAGACCCCTCCGTAGGACCTCTCATCTGCCACAACTTTGGCTCAGGTTCTCTGGAAAACAGGCTTTGAAGGCAGCAGTGCCAGGTGCTGAAAGAACCCTATGGAGAGAGAGACCAAGATGGCGGCATAGGTAAACACCGCAGACTGCTGCCACAAACAACCACTTCAAAAATACAACTAAAAGACGGAACGGACATCACCCAGAACCGCAGGAAGGCTGGCTGAGGAGAGACTCTTCAACTAGAAGGAAAAATAACAGCACACCGAGGCTCAGAGGAGGCGCAGTGTGGAAAATACTCAGGTGCGGAGGTGCGCGCGCAAAGCGGGCTGGTGGCTGAGAGCGCGGTTGTCGTTTTCGGTCAGGGGGGAGTCTCAGACTCTGAGCTCCAGATACGGGCGAATCGCTGGGGACTCGGACCCAAACGGGAGAAGCGGGAGTGTCTGGCATCAGTTGGAAGGCAGCTTTCCCTCCGAGGTTTGCAGCGGTTCCGGGGGTTCTGAGAAGCAGAGCCTCTGGGAACGGGACTGAGAGGGGCCATAACCGCTCCCTCCGCCCGCCCGCCCTGTTGAGCCCGCCCCGCCCAAGCCCTGCGCAGAGCCATTTGCCAGATCGCCTCAGGCAAAGGCTAGATTAGCACCTCCCCAGAGGACAGAAGTTTTCCGCGGCAGACACAGCTGATTCACACAGCCAGTCGGCCTGGTGGTCAAATCCCTCTAGTATTAACTACAACAATCAAGGCTCAACTAGAACAAGACTGCGCACAAAGACCACTAGGGGGTGCACCAAGAAAGCATAAAAAATGCGGAGACAAAAAAACATGACAGAAATGGAGGATATAGAGCTAAAAATCGCAATTTTGAGGGCTTGCAAAAATGTGCTAGAAGCTGTCAATAAACTTGAGGAGAGAGTCACGAAAACTAATGAGACCCTCGATGCTATGATAAAGAACCAACTAGAAATTAAGCATACACGGACTGAAATAAAGAATATTATACAGACACCCAATAGCAGACCAGAGGAGCACAAGAATCAAGCCAAAGATTTGAAATGCGAAGAAGCAAAAAACACCCAACCGGAAAAGCAAAATGAAAAAAGAATCCGAAAATACGAAGATAGTGTAAGGAGCCTCTGGGACAGCTTCAAGCGTACCAACATCAGAATAATAGGGGTGCCAGAAGATGAGAGACAGCAAGATATTGAAAACCTATTTGAAGAAATAATGGCAGAAAACTTCCCCCACCTGGTGAAAGAAATGGACTTACAGGTCCAAGAAGCGCAGAGAACCCCAAACAAAAGGAATCCAAAGAGGACCACACCAAGACACATCATAATTAAAATGCCAAGAGCAAAAGACAAAGAGAGAATCTTAAAAGCAGCAAGAGAAAGAGACTCAATTACCTACAAGGGAATACCCATACGACTGTCAGCTGATTTCTCAACAGAAACTTTGCAGGCCAGAAGGGAATGGCAAGAAATATTCAAAGTGATGAATACCAAGAACCTACAACCAAGATTACTTTATCCAGCAAAGCTATCATTCAGAATTGAAGGTCAGATAAAGAGCTTCACAGATAAGGAAAAGCTAAAGGAGTTCATCACCACTAAACCAGTATTATACGAAATGCTGAAAGGTATCCTTTAAGAAGAGGAAGAAGAAAAAGGTAAAGATACAAATTGTGAACAACAAACATGCATCTATCAACAAGTGAATCTAAGAATCAAGTGAATAAATAATCTGATGTACAGAATGAACTGGTGATTATAATGAATCAGGGACATAGAAAGGGAATGGACTGACTATTCTTGGGGGGGAAAGGGGAATGGGAGATGCGGGAAGAAACTGGACAAAAATCGTGCACCTATGGAAAAAAAGAACCCTATGGGTGTTTCTAGACTGAGCAGAGTTCTGTTGTAGGGGAAGGATTTCGCTTTGGTATGCCACCATTTCTTTCTTCATAGAATGGTGGGTTGCTACAAGATGATTACAGGTGTATTTCAGCACTAAGATTCGAATCATTGATGTTAGGTGACAGAGCCATGGTAGATTCTTGAGCAATATAAATTATTGTGAACATATTGTTACTCCCACCAAACAATTTTTAGTAGATCAAACCATCATTGCTCTTCCACATTTTTTTCATCATAGTCCCTGCTTTCCCATGGTTTCTACTCTCATGGGGAAAGCAGATCATTATGACCAAAGGGAGGCTGGGAGAAATATAAGGGACACACACACACACACACACACACACACACACACACACACGAAACACTTGATTTATCATATCAGTATATTCTATCTCTCTGGACACATCTAATGTGTATCAGAGGTTACTTCGTGAGGATATAAAAAAAGATAACGATGTAGTGTTAGATAAACTGAATTTTTGAAGAAATTAAGATAAATTCTGCTGCATCTATTTCAGGATAAGAATTATACTGCTCAAGGGACCAGAAATCTGTTGAATCCTTTGATGCTTAACTCCATGCATCCATCGTCACGCTTGCCATGGCCTTGCATCCCATCTGGAGAGAACATGCTAACATCCAAAAACTCCCTTTCTTTTGGACAGTATGTAAGAAGGCACTGCCAAGGTTGGCTCTGTGACTCTCCTTTTGTATGTGTTCTTTGCTGACTGAATCTTTATTAGGAGACATTTTCTTTTTCAGATACTTTTGTTTAGTCAAACAGGACACAGTCCAGGCTTGCTAACTTGCTTGTCACTTTTTCTTCTTGGAGTGACTTTGCACATCTCTACTTTGCTCCATTGTTGACTTCACTCGACTTCTCAATGGGAAATCTTGTTTCCCCCTTTTCCTAGTGCACGGGAAGTGAAAACTTATGCATTTCTAACGACTAACAAGAAACACACAGAAACTTTCATTTGAATTCTTGGCATGACTTGTACACAATCTCACATGAAGAAATTAGGATGTATTTCAACATTATGTTCTAGTTTCATAAAGCTTTATGGGATTTTATTAGTATCATATTCTATGAGCCTCTCCTTTCTCAGTTATGGCAACAATTTTTTAAATTAATAATGACCCCTCCCAACAGCTTTATCTATTCAACTTGCTGCCGGTTTGCTCACTGAGGGCATGTGTTGTATTAATTTTATCCCTAGGTCTGTGGGGCATCAAAGTCACTGAGCTCTCCTGGTAAAAGCAATATTTTTATATAATCTAGCCCCAATCCCACTCCTCCCCATCACCCTTCCTCCCGCTCCCCATGCTAGCTCTTGGTAAAATGTCATATAAATTTCCCCAGAAGTATGGGGTATCGCTAGATGGCCTTATTTGAAACTATTATTGACTTTTAAAAGATACAGTTTTATAGTTGAATATTTAATGAGAATTATTTGAATGTTTGATGAAGAAAATGTCATAACTTGCCTAAGAAATTGATTCACATTTTTTGCTCCCAACACTCTCCACATCTTGTTTAAATCCAAGTTGACCTTTATCTAGATCTCCTTCCCAACACAGTATTGAGTTGCCATCAGCGCTGCATAATTTCACTGTGGTAGAAGTCACACGCTTTCCTGAATTTACCCAGATGATGGTTTGCTATTTTTGTAAGAGAACTCTGCCATTTCGCCAAGAGTCTCCTGTCTTGCAGGAACTGGCTGCCAGTGCTATTTTCTTGAGCTGCAAATAGGGCAACAGCTGTCCCTTTTATACCAGACTGGGGATATGAGATTGCCAGAGAGGCATTGTTCTAGAAACGGAGACACTGGCATAATCAGCTCAGCTATCCAGGTGGAGTTAAGTGTTTTTTATCTCTTGAAATAGCAGGACAAAAATAGGTATTATTTAACTTTGTGTAACGCTGGTTAAGCCTTCGTAGTTCACTAGTCTGAATTCTAGTTAGAACAATGTGCAATGGCAATGTTGTGTAGGGAAATAAATTCTGGATTAAAAATAAAGATTTGGTCCTTCGAAATTCAGTCATTGCTCAGCCTTTCTAAAATATATATTGTAATTTGCTTTCTGTGAATTTGGTTTTACCACATAGAAAAATTAAGCTATTATACAAAATGATATCTAAGGTCTTTTGGTTCTAAGGCTATCTGTGAACCTGTACCTCTCATTTAGAAGAGGGACAGTTTTTGAGGTGGTGATTGGTTGGTTTTCTGGTGTTATGAAATTTCCAGAGTAAGTTTTTGCTAGGCTAGTACATCTACCTTCTAAATTTCCAGGTCTAATTCATGAGATGGGAAGATAAAATATTACTAGAGGTGGTTGTTTTTTTTTTATCATATTTTACCTTTTGTTCATTCAGATTCCCCCCCCCCCCCCGCCGCCCATTTTATTTGGACAACAATTATAAGCTCAGTGTGGGGAATAGTCTTCCAAAAGAAGCATTTGTCTTTGCTCTGGTGCCTTTATATTCTCTCTCTCTCTCTCTCTCTCTCTCTCTCTCTTTCTCTCTCCTCTCTCTCTCTTTCTCTCCATTTTGTCTCTGTTTCTTTCTCTCTCTCACCTCACTTCACTATGTATTCAATAGTTTAGCAATTTGGAGACATGAATCTTCAGAGTCCTAACCAACACGTCTATAATTTAACTATCTAGACAGTCATTGGAGGTTATTTAGTGATTCACAATTTGTGAACTAACTCTCTATGGAAATAAAATTAAGTGCATGTCTCCCACAATGGAAGGGATCCCTCCTATTCCTTTGAGTGAGCACCGATCTCAACTGGGCTCCCTTGCCTTGCTTACAGAGTGTTTCTGCCTAAAAATGGTGCCTTTCCCACCTTTCCTAAGCCACGTACAAGAGTCAAGGTCAGAGTCTGTCTCCAGCGCCCATGATTGTCCTTTCAGTTACATGAATTCTGTTTTACGTGCAACAGCATAAATCATTTGTTTATTCTGCATGAGCGAGGAAAGGAGAAAGTGTGGAATTAAAAAAAATCCTTTTCAAAAACCCAGGGGATGTGGTTTTTCATTAGATTATGTACGATTTTTGCTTACTCAAGCCAAAGGAATATGAAAAATAATAATTAGCTCATCGCGAGGCTACTTGAGGGCATTTTGAAGAGTTAAACCGTGGTATTATTTACAGACAAAAAAAGGTAATATTTTCTGTGTTTTCTCGCCTCAATTTGTCTTGTTGCTTTAACACATTGCATGTTATAATGTAATCTATGAGATAGAAACAATACCAGGAGTCCTAATTAAATTAAAAGTAATTACCAGTTGTACAGATAGGGCTTTCAATTGAGCAGCAGGAAGTTGATATTTTGTCATCCCCAGTTTATCTCCATGCACCGAGCACGGTTCTTTGTACCAGTTATTAATGGCATTTTCTCGACGGTCATGAAGAGTGTGGGAAATATGGAACGAGGAAGAGAACAAAAGGAAGAGAGGAATTAGAGGAGGCTCGGAGGGAGACAGAGACAGACGGGAAGCTTTCTGTTGCTGTTCCTCAACCAGGATCCAGGGGAATGTTTCATGCATCGAGGGACCCATGGCCAGCCCTCACTCACCTGTGAAAGAAATATCTGCCCAGCCCACATTCATACCCTATCCTAATTTTTCCTGACCACAAACAGAATTTTAAAAAAAGAGCCTCACACGTTCTGTGCTCAAGGTTTGGTTTATGATGTGACAGATTTTCCATTTTCAGAAAGGAAAAAAAATTCGTTCCAGCCCCCAACAGGAATTTAATTTGAGAGAGGGAGGGAAATGGCGATATGTAAAGATTTCCTACTGTCCAATTTCTTATTCTGCTTTTCAGCTGGGCATCTTTTAACAATGGGAAGCAGTGCCATTCTCCCAACAGGAAACACAGTGCAGGCTTTTAAAGAGCATTTGCAGGGTGATGTCCGTTTGATTGACCGTTATCTTGCTGGCATGCTGCTGCTACAAATATGAGCAATTATTGAGAAAGCAGTCAAATTAAATTTTCATAACTATAAAACTGCATTTTACCTTAGGGGCACAGCTTCCTTCCTATTTCTACAATCTATTTTCTATGCTTTATATTAAATCTAAACAAATGAATGTTTACTAACATCACCATTTTAATATAGTATGTGCCCTCTCTCCCAACAACTTTTTAAACCTTTCTATGAATGTGCTGAAAGAGATTTCAACTTTTTAAATATATAATGGGTCATTTTGGATAAGCTATTCTTAATGGGCTCTTTCTTACTCACCAAAAATATACCTTTGGCTAAACTCAGGTCAGTTCAATAGCTGCCTATATTAATCAAATAAAATTAATAAATGGCTTACATGAAATAAGTTTATTTATTTATTGTAGATCATCCTTATCAAGGTATTAAAGCCTGGTTACCTCAATTGGTCCATCCAACATAAGGGTGACAAATGCTGTAAGTGGCAGGTGGGAGACTGTGTTCCCTCCCCATACCCGTGGCTGACGTTGCTAAATGATCACAGCACATTCATCACCAAGACCATATATTGGCTCTTGACAGCTATTGAACTGGTCTGAGTTTACACAAAAGGTGATACATGTTTTGCTACCTCTGTTGTAAATGGTTTTATCTTTGTGCTCTTCCTGTCCTATCTGGAATCTTCCCAAATCTCTCCATCTTAAGCCACAGTGGGAAGCCCAACCTCACCATGTCTTACTCTTACCTGTATCACCTGGTTCTGCTACTCCCGATTTTACCCATCCTTCAGACCTAGCTCAAATCCTATCCATTTCATGAAGCATGCTTACCCACATTTCTCTGGGTTGCATTGATTTTTCTTCTCTTATGATTATGCTTTTTTTTACTAAAGTCACCATATGACTTGGTACTCTTAGAGCAAAAAAAAATCCTTAGAGATATCATTTAGGCTATCATCTCATTTGTAGAGGTGATGAGTCTCAAAATTCTGTATTTGAGTATATCTCATCTGGATATAAAATTGGGGAGATCGAATAATTAAAATATTTCCCAATTCATCTGTTGCTTGATTTTTGAAAGATGAAATTTTGATATGAGAAAAGGAGAAAATATTTCCAGGAAACAGCCAGGCAAAAAGATAAAAGGTAAATTAAAACATCCTGGGAAGAAGTGATAGGTTCTTGGGAGTCTGTTTATAGAGCTGCTGGATGTAACTTGATAGCCCAGCTCCTTGATTTTGTTCACCAATAAATATTAATGGTGAGTATGTTAAGTTGTAAATTTGTGTGACTTGACCTTGACTTTGTTGCAGTATTAGCCTGTTTGGCAGGAATATTATCATTTTACTTTAGCTTCAGTTCTCTTTTAAAAAGGAGAGTATTATGCTGATCGAAAGAAACCAGTCAGAGAAAGACAAGTATCACATGATCTCACTCATATGTGGAATCTAATGAACAAAATAAACTGATGAACAAAATAGATCCAAAGACATAGAAGCATGGGGCAGACTGATGCATCTCAGAGGGAAGGGGTGAGGGCAGGAAGAGACTAACCAAAGAATTCATATGCAAATATGCATAACCCATGAACACAGACAATAGTCAGTAGTGCAGTGAAGGCCTGGGGGAGAGGGACTGCCGGATGGAGGAGGTTAATGGGGAAAGGGAACATCTGTAATACTTTCAACAATAAAGTTTTTTTAAAAATGTCAAGAGCCCGGCTACTGTTGCTGAATGGTTAGAGTGTTGGCCTACACATGGGAGGGTCAAAGGTATGCACCTGGGCTTCAGGTTTGATTCCTAGCCCTGGTCAGAGCACATGCAGGAGGTAACCAATCAACGTGTCTCTCTCTCATCAATATTTCTCCCCCTCCCTCTCTCTCTCTCTCCCCCTCCTCCCTGCCTTCCACTCTCTCTAAAATAATAATAATAAAAATCAATGAAAAAATATCCTCTGGTGGGATTAACAACAAGGACAACAAAAAGGTAAGGAAAGAGGAGCAAACAAATGTCTTTATTATTGGGAGGAAATTAAATGAAATGTTGCTTGGAATATAAAACGAAGAAAATTAGAGAAAGATCATTTAACTACTTACTCTCAGGCATTATGTCCCAACCTGTGCATATATTACTTTCAAGTAGTTGAAAACTGAAAGGATAAAACATTAAATCTAGGAGCTGCATGATTTACGGTATATTAGAGACTACTCATGCAAAGGAGTGATGTTGTTTTCCTAATCATCATTCACTATGTTTTCATTCATTTCATTTTGACAACTTGATCATTTCCTTAATATTTTTCTATCTCAAAATTTTCATTTTCCAAAGTGACTGTCACCCTATCCACAAAAGGAAGGACTTTTTGAAATTTCTGCTAATCTTTCTAATCTTAAACAGTTATGCCGACTGAAATGCCTTTAGTAAGTGAGAACAAACAAAAGAAAGAAACATAGGAAGTGATTCAAACCTTCCCCGTGGTAGAATTTGGGCAGGTGTGGACTTAACAACTGTGTTTCTCAGGGGAATCAGTCCTACAGTTTCAGGCAGTGAATGGCATTTTTGAATACTTTCCAATGGCTGCCCACCTTTCTTGGCCACATAGAAGTGGGCTAGACGAATAATCAATAGCATTTTTTATCTCTCTGTGCTGAGCACTACACTAGATGCTTTGGGGAAGCGTGCCAGAAGGTGTATATAGGGAGCTTTGATATGGCTGCATGCTCTATTCTTGCTCTCGACTTATTCTCAAAGGTCTTCTTTCTCAGGAGAACAGCTGGATGGGTTTCCTCTTTCCTCAGCAAACTGATGCCAAATATTGGTTTCTGAAACTGGCCCCCTGATACACACCTTTGTTTCCTAAGAGACCCAGGCTTCAACCACTCGGAAAGACCACAATACACCTGGTTGCTTCATTGTTGACTGGCGAATTGAAGTTTAGGATGTTCCCGTGTGGTTACCAGTAAATAGAACCACTCTGAGTACTTCTTTTAGCATCATTTTCTTAATTAGACCATTTGGGAAAAGTATTGAATCCTGATTCAGGAGGTAGATTAAACTGTAAAATTGAAATGATTGCTGTTTACTTAAAATTGTTCAGTGATTAATCTTAGTTTTTTCACTTTATTTAGTGATTCATTGGTTTATTGCTTCTATCAGTCATTTATTCAATGAGTGTTTAAATGTCTACTATCATTTAGCAAGTTTTGTGCTAATTGCTAAGGGTACAAGCAATGAAGATGACAGGCAGGTTACCAGATGCAATGATACTTAAACATGGATGGGTATCTACACAGTAATTTTTTACTTTCAATTACAACGGTATAAGGTTATTTCAATTCATTGAGCATTTATGAAGTCACTTCTCTATGAAGCCATGAACTGCTAGACATAACAGTGAGGGCTATGAAAGGAATGCACCGTGGTTCTTGCCTTCTGGGCCATTGTTATGTGGTCTCAGATTCAAGCATATTTAAAATTATTCGTAAAACTAGGTAAACACTGTAGTAATAAATGAAGTTCTATGAGGTTAGGGGGAGGGAGAGCAAGAGCAAAAGAGAGAGAAGGAGCACAAGGGCGAGAGAATGAGAGAGAGAGAGAGAGAGAGAGAGAGAGAGAGAGAGAGAGAGAGATGAAAGAGGAGGGGTTAGAGTTAAAACCAACAACAAAATGCACATTGAGAAAAAAGGTGGAGGGAGATGGGGAGAGATGAGAATCCCTTCCTGACAGAATTAAAACAAACAAACAAACGACCTACATGTTAAGGGAATCAAGTAAGGAAATTTTCTAACAGTAAGAAAAATTGCTGTAGATAGCAAGTTCAATCTAGAAAGGTACATAAAGGCTGTGTTATGAAGGCATTTAAATAACAAGTAGGTTGGGGGGACAAGAGGAGATAAACCAGGGAACTTACGTGCTTATATGCATAGCCTATGAACAAGGGCAATCAGGTAGTGAAGACCTGTGGGGGCGGAGGGAGCTGGGAGAAGGGAGAGAAAAGGGGTGGGGGGATGAAAGATACTATCTATACCCATACATACTATATGCAGGGTATTACTAGCTGTAATACTATCAACAATAAAAAATACATTAAAAAAATAAAACAACAGGTTCAGGAGGTGGGGCATTGTGGAGCATGTGAACCAGGCTAACTGAAAGCTTCCCAGCAGGGGAGAAACATTGGTTTGATCTGTTTCAGAAAGGCATGTTGGTGGAGATACTTAAGAGGTATTGGAAGGGAAAGAGCCCAGATACCAGTTGGGCAAGAACTTCATTGGTTTGGATGAGAGGTAATAAGAATTCCAAGGAGGGCAGAGGAAATGGTCACTGAAAGGAAGAGATAGATAGAAGAAAGTGACTTGAGGCAAAACCAAGAATTGTCTGACCAGTGAGATGGTGCTGGTGAGGGAGTTAGTGGTGGGTCTTTGTTATTTGTGAGCAATGTGAGAGGGGAACACGAAGGGGTATTTTCTAATACCTACATTTTGTGACTGAGTCACAGATTGGATTTTGCAAGTAGTTTTTGATGCCTTTTAAGAGAGCTGTTTTATTGAGTGTTGGAGACAACACCACAATTGTAATAAGCCGATGACAACGTGGAAGAAAAATCTGAATCAGTGAGCAATGTCAACTCAAACTGTTAATTATAGAACTAAAAAAAAAAGTGACCCTCCAAATTATATTTCTTTAAAAACAGATTTCTACTTCGTTGTTTAGTCAGGGCCAAATAAATGTTTCTTTGATGCAAAAAAAAAACGAGTATAAAAGCTCTTTCTTATTTTAATAAAAATGACAGGAGTCATTAAGCGCTTAGTATGTGCCAGGGACTGTTCTAGGTGAGTTTATATGCACAATGAGAAACCAGATCATACAAATCACACAGGAATTGGTAATTAGCAAACATTGGTAACAGCTTCATTTTTGTAAAAATTGTAAATATGAAAAAGATTGAATCCTGATATCAAATTTGTATAAATTTTTGTCCTGTATTTGTTTAGATGCTCACCATGCAGAAATCAGGATGCTGAAACAGGAAATCAAATAAAATATTCTGCAATTTCTAGCTGGCTACTTGGCTCTTCTGAGCCCTTAGCTTCAAGGATTTTTCAAAATATATTTTTCTGCACCACAGCTCAGAGTTGCTAAATCCAGAAATTGAAACATTCTGAGAACCAAATCATTTCAGGGTGAATCAAAGCTCTTGGAACATTGCCCTAGGATTTTGAAGATAGTGTTTAATAGTAAAAAAAAAAATAGTTCAATATTTTTTAAGGAAATCCCAATTATGAAGGCTGCCCCATTCACAGCCCCAGCGGCGCAGGGGGTCTGACACAGGATGTTACTCCTGTGAGGAGCCAGGGCCCTCTGGGTAAAGGTAAAGGTCTTCTGGCCCCTGGCAGCTCCGCCAGTATTTCCACTCGTACAGTGACCATTTGTGAGAAAATCTGAGGCTGATGTCTGCTTGTAACTCCACCTTAAAACCTGAAAATAGCTTCCCTCCTTTATTTCATTCTAACCAGCTTCACTTCTGGCTGCCATTTCAATGCCAGCCACTGTGACCGTTCAGAGCAAGGGTTTCTCTCTCTGCTCAAACTTCTCCGCTGCCATATCTGTGTTTTTGCTTGTTTGTGCTCTGCAGGACTGCTGATGGAACAGGAGGATGGGGAGGGAGAGCGTGGACATAGTTAAACAAGTCTTAAGACCAAGAGGCATTTAACACAGTGGAAAGAGAGTTGGGGAGTGAAAAGACATAGGAATGTGAAGTCACTGATTTTGTAACTTGGGGCAAGTTACTTAATGCTTTTGTATCTGTTTTCTCATCTGTGAAGTGAGGATAATAAAACTTACATCATAGGATATTTGGGGGAATTAGATGAAACAGAGAGAGCACATTGTAAGGGATTAATGCATGGGGACAGATGCTATTATCCTATATAATAAAAGGCTAATATGCAAAATGACCGAACGGCAGAATGACTGGTTGCTATGATGTGCACTGACCACCAGGGGGCAGTCGCTCAATGCAGGCGCTGCCCCCTGATGGTCAGTGCACTCCCACAGGGGGAGCACCACTCAGCAAGAAGCCAGGCTCATCGCTGGCGAGCGCAGTGGCCTAAGCCATCAGTTGGACATTCCCCGAGGGCTCCCGGACTGCGAGAGGGTGCAGTCCAGGCTGAGGGACCCCCCCCCCGCAAGTGCACGAATTTCGTGCACCTGGCCTCTAGTTAGTAATATATAACAAGAAAAGAGAGGAATAAAAACAAAGGTGAAGCAGGAATGAGGGGAGCCACAGGGTGAAGGGCCACCAGCTACAATGCTTGGCAACTCAGAAGATGCTCTTACACCTCCCTGTAAAGTGATGAGGAACTTGACCATCTCTCCATTCCACAGACTTCTCCTCTCATAAGCAGGACTGCAAGGCAGAGTGAACTGTGCTAACCCGAAAGATCCTCTTTCCAAGTTCAACTCAATTTTTAGAGTTAGCCTTTTCCAGAATGCTGTCACCACCGATCTCTTCCAAGAATGTCCTCCTTTTCTATTGAATCAAGGCAATAAATGATGCAATGTCTGGCATGTTCTCAGATTGCTTCCTGGAGGCGTGGCTTCCAAATGAGATGGGGATTTCCTTGAGTGAAGGAAACTCGCCTTATACTTCTTATACGTCCACCATAGGACCTTGCATAGCTGAGCACATGGAGAAGCCCTAAGCCAAATACTATAATGAGGACTTGAAGATTGGAGCCTGGTTTCTTATACCACAGAAAACCATGAGAGGGGGGACATTTCTTTCCTCAATAGGTGGTAAATTTTCTCTCAGAGATAGAAGGGAGATTTACTTCTTCCTTGTTAATTTTCCACATGGTCGCCTCACTTTCCTCTCCATTCATAAAAATTCATATACCTTTGACTTAAGGTTATTTAATTTTTCCATTCGAGCCATGAGGATGCTGCTAGCCCAAGGGCTGCAGTGATAGTAATCGAGTGGGGTTTGGTGCCCAAGACTCAGGACTTCTAGCCCCAGGTTCTCATGGCTCGTCAGCCTTGTTATTTTCTCTTATTTTACCCCCCATGAAAATCATTCAAGAATTATACATTTCACAGGGAGAAAACAGTACATGTTTAAGCAGGGATTTCTAATTGGGCTCAAAGTTTGCTAGGGTTCTGTGGAGGAATTGTTGTAAGGCTTCATGTTTCTTTGTGAAACTGATTTTGTTTTTTCATTTCTAAGCTGGAGAAGAGCACAATGCACATATGCCCTGCATACAGTATGTATGGGTATAAATGTGTATCTACACCTATATATAAACATGTGCACACACTACTCAAATCTCTCCTCTCTGATAGATAATACTGTCATCATTATTCTTTAGAATTGCTTGCCCCAGGTTAATGAAAAGCTGTGTTTGAAAGCAATCAGTGCTAATATTAACATTTAGATCAGAATATATAATATAAACATCGAAGGAGCTTGGCACAACCCAGAGTGAAAAACAAACAAACAAACAAAAACCACACACACACACACACACACACACACACACACACATATATACACACAAATGAAAGGGGAAACTTAAGCAAATAATTCTTACAATCTCCAGTCTTGATTATTACCCTCAGATCATCTCTTCATCATCTTGTTCCTCTTTCTTATCTTAGTTATCTGTTGTTATGTAACAAATTATCCCTGATCTTAAAGACGACAAATGTTTGTTATCTCACACAGTTTCTGGGGGTCAGCAATCTGAGAGTCTTAGCCTGGTACTCGTGGCTCAGGGGCCATGAGTTAGTGGTTACGTGGTCAGTGGGGCTGCAGTTATCTGAAGGCTTGACTGGGGTTGGAGGACCTCCTGCCAAGCTCACTCTTGTGGCTGTTGGCATGAGGCTTCTGCCTTTCACCATGTGGGCTCCACCATAGGGCTGCTCACAACATGGCTTTCCCCAGAACAAGTGACACACACACGCACAGAGAGAGAGAGTGAGAGAGAGAGAGAGAGAGAGAGGAGAGAAAAGAGAAAGAGAAAATGAGTGAGAGAGAAGAGAGAATGAATGAATGAGCTCACAAAAGAGATGGAGGACACAGTATCATTCATATTTCAATATTAGAAAGACAAACCATAAGATCTGATGTGTTTTATTGATCACTTAGACCAGTGGTCGGCAAACTGTGGCTCGCGAGCCTCATGCAGCTCTTTGGCCTCTTGAGTGTGGCTCTTCCACAAAATACCGACTTCTGCGCATGGGCCATAAAGTTTCAATCTAACTGTACGTGCATGCCCGCATGTGGTATTTTGTGGAAGAGCCACACTCAAGGGGCCAAAGAGCCGCATGTGGCTCACGAGCCAGTTTGCCGATCACTGACTTAGACCAACCTTGGTACAATGGGGGAGGAGACTACACAAGGATGTGAACATCAGGAGACAGTAGTCATTGAGGGTCATGTTGGAGGTTGGCTACCACATCTCCTCTCCTCCTTAACTTGTGCCCGCCTTATTTTGAAGCCTCTCTTTGGAATGAATTGTTCCTTGCCAAGTGGTAGCAATTTGCTTCAGTGCTGTTGCTAGACAGTAGAGGGTGCTATTGGTGTGTGTGGGCCTAAGTTGAACTTTGAAGGTAGAGCTATGATGGGGCTGGTAGAGCTCTCATTTGGAAATATAGCCAGATGACATTTTATGTGATTGGTTTTTAAATGTCTGTATTTATTTCTAAAACATAAAACTTCTTTTTCTTCATTCATAAACAGGCAACATCAGGTTTTCCATAAATGCTGCTGCTAATTCCAAACAGTCTCTTTGTAGGTTTGCTCAGTGCATGTTATTTGGCCCTAATAATGGCTGAGAGAGCAGAAGGAAGAGGCACCTGAAACTTATTTTGACATACGTTGTGTGCAGGTCATAAGGCAGCGGTTCTCAACCTGTGGGTCGCGACCCCTTTGGCGGTCGAACGACCCTTTCACAAGGGCCGCCTAAGACCATCCTGCATATCAGATATTTACATTATGATTTATAACAGTAGCAACATTACAGTTATGAAGTAGCAACGAAAATAATTTCATGGTTGGGTCACAACATGAGGAACTGTATTTAAAGGGCCAGAAGGTTGAGAACCACTGTCATAAGGGAAGATACTGTCTTTTACTCGATTTGGCTTCTTCATTAAGATTGGTAAGCTTGCCCTGACCGGTTTGGCTCAGTGGATAGAGCGTCGGCCTGCGGACTCAAGGGTCCTGGGTTCGATTCCGGTCAGGGGCATGTACGTTGGTTGCGGGCACATCCCCAGTGGGGGGCGTGCAGGAGGCAGCTGATCCATGTTTCTCTCTCATCTGTGTTTCTAACTCTCCCTTCCTCTCTGTAAAAAATCAATAAAATATATTTTTTAAAAAAGATTGGTAAGTTTAAGTTCCTTTTTTTGCAGGTTGGCATATTGCAGGACTAGGGACTACTATCAGCTATTTTCATGACTGATACTGAGTTGGTAAAACACGAGATGTTTTCCTCTCCCTTAGAATAGATGGGTGTTCTGTGGGCACACCAGGAAAGACTGCTCTTTCTGTCCTTGACTCTTCGACTCTTCGCTTTCTTTCAGAGAGTATACCCATCAGTGGTACAGTTCTTTTTTTTTTTTTTTTTATAATCAAGTGTTTTTAGAGACATGTCTATATGAATAAGTTTCTAGGATTTTTAACAATGTCCAGATGAGACTATTGTGTACTTGGCCTGGTAATTTTTAGGTAAAAGGTACTTCTCTAATCTGAAACACATTGTTCTTCCCTATCTAATTTCACAAAATCTCATTCGGTCACCATTATCCTATTGCAATGCAGTGCAAAGAACATTAGGGTGTTTTTTTTGGGGGGGGGGCGGGGAGACCCAGTTTCAAATAACACTCCTCTGCCTCAGTTTGTTCCTCTGATAAGTGAGAAGAGTAGTAATGATGAGGATATTAGGGCATTGGGTTAAGAGTTCTGCCTAGATTTTTTCACTTCGTTTTTATAGTAAGCTTTTGTCATGTCTTTGTTTACCAATATTTTCTCTATTTTTTAAAAGTAAGGAAATTAAACTGAGACACAAAGAATATAAGTAACTTGTTCAAGGTTGTACAGCTGGCAAGTGGCAAAGTTCAGATGCAAACCCAAATGTGTGCAACATGAAAGCCATCCCCTAAGCACTCTGCTAGGCAGCAACCCATAATAATACCCACATTGCTAGTTTAAGAATTACTTATGAAAATGAACATCTATTAACCAGCAGAGACTTTTGTACTATTAACATTTTATATAAATGTTAGTTCCCTTTACTTCTCTTATTTGGAGCAATTTAGTGATGAAAGGAAGAACATCTGTTTAGAATGATGACCTCTGCTAAGAGAAGCTGTGTCTTAGTTTTGCATAATGATACCATGATTGTTTTTCTTAGGGAGCAAATTATAAATGTCCATAAAGATGACAAAGGAACAAATCAGGCACCCCCCGGATTCTTTCTGAGGCTTGAAAATCTGTATGAAAAACATGCACATTAAAGGGAATTTTCCCCTCTCTTAAGTAGTGCCTATTTTAATCATAACCTTTGGAAGAAAATTTAAATGTGAAAAGGTGAAAATTAAAAGAACTATAAATAACAACAAATGACTACCTTGTAAATACAAAGCCACATTCACTCCTGGGGCTGTTATGTCTACAAACTATTTGAACAACAGTTAATAAGCACATTCCCAATGAAAGAAAGAGCTAACTGATGTTTCATCTGAGTGCACCCTTTGTCGAGCGTGTTCGGAAATGGAAGGCTGGGAGATAGGGATTTCTGTGCTTCTTGCTTTGAAATGTGTGCATGCGCCCACCAAAGAAAATGAAGGGTTTTCAGGTTTCCCAAATATTCCTTTGCTAATATTCATCTCTGTCGAAAATAATAATGTGCTCTGCCTGGATTAGCTAAAAAATCATCTACCTTTCTTGATGGGTTTTCCTTTTCTCTGGGTCCTCAAGCTGAGATAACCCACGTGTGGTTCCCAGGCTGGCATCACCTTGATTCATATGTTGCCATGAGGCTTGTCTTTGGGGGATCGGTGGGCTGACCCAGGGACAGCAAAGAGTCTAACTCTCTGCTGGGCAGACAAACAAGTTTCTGGCCCTACCGAAATTACATTTCATCCTCTGCATTCATAACTGTTGACCTATGTCACTTGAAAATGTAGGCTCGCTGTTTAGAAATGGAACCCCACATTCTTTGGGCCACAGAGAAGGCAACCCAAATACTAAGCTCTACTTTCTAATTTTAATCTTCAAGTTCCCATTATTCCCTTGAAAAGTTCTCTGTTCTTTCTTTTGTTATGTTTGAGGGCAAATATCATTACTTCAGATCATATTTTATGTGAGAATAAATTTATGTTTTTGAATGGTCTGGCCCATGAATAAGCTATTAATGTGACTAAAACTAGCATAAAAACAATAGCATCAATTTTTATAATTGTTCGGTTTCTGGCTCACCTAGTTTCAAGTTCTAGTTTCATTAGTTACTGTGTTTGATTATGGTAAGGTATCTAGCTTTACTGTGCCTTATTACTTTCATCTACACAGTAGGGGAGGATAATAGTTATTTGATGGAGTTGTTTTGAAAACTAATTGAGATGGTTTATAAGATGTTTAGCAAAGAGCCTAGAAGAGTTAAACTTTATGGAATATGCCCCTTAACTATTTGAATTCACAGTGGCAAGGAAAATCTTCTGGTTTAAGTACTAGAATGTATTACAGTGATCAGTTATCTAGCCTACAAATACAGGTATCCAGAAGAACCATCTACATCTATAATAATAAAAGCATAATATGTTAATTAGACTGGACGTCCGGGCTGTGAGGGAAGCCTGGATCCTGGGTGCCAGAGGGAAGCTGGTGCTGGCAGTCAGGGGAAGGAAGGCCTACTCTTGCACGAATTTCATGCATCGGGCCTCTAGTCTCATAATAAAATAGTCCTTTTTGAACATTTGTATCTTAGTCCAAGTCTCAGTTACTATAGAGCCAATATAATGGGGTTTTAAAGACATACATTATCTAAACGAATCCTTCTAATCACCTATCTTTATAGATGAGGAAACCAAGCCTCGTAGACAGTGAGGCTTGCCCATAATCAAATAGTTTGTGGTTAAGAATTAAAATGAGTGTCTGACTTAAGCCACAATGTTGCACTGCCAACCCACCAGAAAAGCTAAAAAAAATAGTCCAGGGTTGCACTATAATAAAACAACTCAAAATACAGAATTGTAGCTTTTATTTCTAAAATAAATATCAAGCCCTAGCTGGTTTGGCTCAGTGGATAGAGCGTTGGCCTGCAGACCAAAGGTTCCCGGTTTCGATACCAGTCAAGGGCACATGCCCAGGTTGCGGGCTCGATCCCCAGTAGGGAATGTTCAGGAGGCAGCCAATCAATGATTCTCCTCTCTCTCATCATTGATGTTTCTATCTCTCCCTCCCTCTCCATTCCTCTCTGAAATCAATAAAAATATGTTAATAAAATAAAATAAATATCAAGGAAAGAGTTCAAAGCATACATACTATTTTCATGACCTTTTAACCAGTTCATATGTCCCAAGCATGAGCTTTGCGAAACCTTTGGATCCATGGAGCCTTGTATGTTTTTATTTTGACCATTGCTTTAGTAATAATATGGGTGGAGTTTTTCTGTAAGCATTCCTTATATTTTTATGTTTGTGTTAATTACACCATGTACAAAGGAGTCTCACATATGTTTACAAAATAAACCCTTACTATACTTTTGTAATTACAAAGTCTGCTACTAAATTACTGTTTCATGTGTTTGTGTTTCAATTATTAACTGTGGCGGCATAGAACTAAAGCTGAAAACATGTCATTTCTATGATAATAAGTGAACACAATTAGCAGCCTATCTATTCCACACACAAAATATATTCATTTGCATTCTGTCTCCTGGTATTATTTAACTGTATTTAGGCCAAGTCATGTCATTTCTGTTACCTTTTTTTTCAATCTAGAAGAACTCTGTCTTATTTCCTAAGTTCTTTTATGATGTCTAAATACACAGAATTGGGTGAGGTGACGCTCTACAGACATACACCTCACTCACTCGGTTGGTTATTTTCTGAATCTTCTAAAGCTCCCATTTCTTCAGATTTGTGCTAATTATTTTTAAACCAATGAGATGTATGCACAATATAGCTTTGGCAATAAGTTAGGTAGTTTTTTCAGTCGCTTTTTCTAAGTTGTAAGTCAAATCCCCCTTTTACATACTAGCTATGGGTAAGTAGGAAAATAGCTATGTTTGTATTTCACTCACATTATATTAACCAGAACTTTTGGAGTCATAAGTAACAAAAACTCAGCTCGAGTAATATGAGCAAAAACATGAATTAATATGGGGAATCTGAAGATCATATATAACTCAAGCAGAAGAATGCGAATGAACCTAAGACATGAATTGAGGCCAGGTTCCCAAAACCAACTAATGTGGGTTCTCTCTGCGTTCTCTGAGTGTCTGCTTCACTCTGCTTTCTTTTTGCCCACACGCTGCCCTATTCTGCTTCGATCAACCAGGCAGCCCTCGCTGTGAGGTGGAGTCACCTTATTACAATCTGGCAGCTCCTTTTGCAATCTTTGGCTTGATTGCCCATTTGTGATTATGAAGAGATCGTCTTAGGAATAGGGATTCTGGGCAGGCATCCCAATCCACCCCTCACACACAAGCACAAGTAAGCATATACACATTAATGGTATATTTAAGTGACCAGAAAGGATTTCCAATAACATCTCCTGCTTAATGTTGGTCACATTCTCAGATTACATGAAAATCAAGCCTCCTATAGCGAAAGAAGAAAGGACAATGGTTTCACTAAATACGATGAAATAATAACAATAGCTGTTCTATTGGCGCTATTGCCTTGGAGCAGGACACTGTGTTAGAAGCTTTAAAAGCATGATCAAATTTAATTTTCACAACAATACTATAAAGTGAAACTATTATTGCCTCCATATAATAATACTATGATAATGAGCTTGAATACTAATGTTGTTATCACATGATGAAATGGAGGTTTAGAGGGGGCAAAGCCACCTCGAAATCGCTCAGCCATGATGTGACAAACCTCAGATTCACTCTGTGGGCTCTGGGGCTATAAAGCTCAAGCTTTTCAACCATCAAGTGCATGTAATTGCACTTGATTTTCACAGTGTGCCCTCTGTTTAGGGCAGGGGTCCTCAAACTACGGCCCGCGGGCCACATGCAAAATTATTACATGATGAAATGGAGGTTTAGAGGGGGCAAAGCCATCTCGAAATCGCTCGGCCATGACGTGACAAACCTCACATTCACTCTGTGGGATCTGGGGCTGTAAAGCTCAAGCTTTTAAACCATCAAGTGCATGTAATTGCACTTGATTTTCAGTGTGCCCTCTGTTTAGGGCCTCAAGATCAATTCCTAAAAGTTAAGGGTCCAGACCATTTCATTCTGCCCTGTTTTGATGGGTTGAGATAAAATGGGAGATGATAAGATTCTACTAATTACAAGGGCATCGTAATTGTAGCAGAAATGATCTCAAAGTGGTTCTTGAACATTTGAATCTTAGCGCAGGTGTCCACCGACTTTTATCTGCCAAACCCATTCTCCACCTTCCTTGCCTTGTGTATACTTTTCTACTCTTGTTCCTGAGATAGGATTCTGCCTTTGCTCTCCTGCCTTTTTATTTTCTTTAAATTTGGAAGGCAAACAAATAAAAACAAAACAACAACAATGAAACACCCCTACTGCCAAACCAAACCCCAAGCCAAACAAACAGATACAAAAAATCCTATATAATAAAAGCCTAATATGCAAATTGACTGAATGGCGGAACAACCGGTCGCTATGATGCTCAATGACCACCAGGGGACAGACACTCAACACAGGAGCTGCCCCCAACCCACAGGCCCCAAGCCAGCCAAGGAGGGTGCCAGCGGGCCACCCTCTCCCCCCCTCATTCACTCCGCCGGTCACCCCACAGATCGGCCCTGTTTGCCGGCCAGGCCTAGGGACCCTATCCCTGCAGGAATTTCGTGCACCGGATCTCTAGTACTACATAACATCAGTTGCTATGACGCTCACTGACCACCAGGGGACAGACGCTCAATGCAGGAGCTGCCCCCAGCCCACAGGCCCCAAGCCAGCCAAGGCGGGTGTCAGCGGGCCACCCTCTCCCCCCCGCCCCATTCACCCTGCCGGTCGCCCCACCGATAGGCCTGTTTGCCGGCCAGGCCTAGGGACCCTATCCCTGCACGAATTTCGTGCACCAGGCCTCTAGTACTACATAACACCCAAAATGAATCCACATTAGCATTTAGTCCTGTTTGATTCAGAACATCTTTAAGAACGAAAATATTAGAGGCAATATTGAGGTCCTTAACACTCCTCTCCTAAAGTCCCTCCCCTTCTCCTCACCAGAGGGCCATGTATCTTCAGACCACAGTTACCTTTTGCCACAAATATATTCCATTGAGCTGTTTGTGTCAATATCTTTAAATGTACGTAATCAGTATCATATCATACATAATGCTATGCTGTTTTTTCCCCCCACTCAATATTATGGGCTTGAGGACCCTGTTGATTAATGACCATTATCTTCTCATTGAATAATATTCTAACACATGAGTATTACACGATTTAATTATTAGTTAAGCCTTGAATGGACAACTAAGCTGTTTCCAAGTTTTTACTATTTAAAGCAATGCCACAATAATATCCTTGTGCCTTTTATACAAATATTTGAGAGTTTCCATATATGAGCTTACAGTCCAGTGGGGAAATATGTCTTGCAATAGTGAGTATTTATAAATGCTATGAATAAAAATAATGGTTACAAGGGGAAAGAGCATAAATATGGGGAGGAAGAAAATTGTTCACATACCTTGGAGAAAGGTCCTTCCTGGTAGACAGGACAGCAAATATGAAGGCCCTGAGACAGAAAAATTTTCAGTGTATTGATATTTTATACAGAAATCCTGATGAATTCTATTTTTTTCCAATTATTTAACTAGAGTTTTTATTGCATTTCTACATAGGTGATTATGCTATCTAAAAATGATGAAATGTGATTCATGTTTATCATTCTTTATGTCACTTTTTTTTCTTATTTATGGAATGAATAAAAACTCCAGTACAATGTTAAGGAAGGGGGAAGAGAACAGTTTCTTTAAATTTCATAAGAATTTAGTTAAATATTTAGTAAATATCCTTCACAAGGTTAAGGATTTTTTTTATTCTACCCTTTCGCAGTTAAGAGAGTTCTAAATTTGGTAATAAGTAGTCCGGCCGGCATGGCTCAGTGGTTGAGCATTGACCATTCTACCCTTTCGCAGTTAAGAGAGTTTTAAATTTGGTAATAAGTAGTCCAGCCATCATGGCTCACTGGTTGAGCATTGACCTATGAACCAGGAAGTCACGGTCAGATTACTGGTCAGGGCACATGCCTAGGTTACAGGCTTGATCCCCCGTGTGGGGCATGCAGGAGGCAGCTGATCTAGGATTCTCTCTCATCACTGATGTTTCTATTTCTCTCTTCCTGTGAAGGGTCATTGATTCTTAATGGTACTCACACAAGGGAGAATATAAGGTGTAAAAATTTAAATAATTATAATTAAAATAGGGATAAATATTATAGATTACATTTAGTTTTTATTGATTTTAATCATTAGAATAGGGTTTATATACAGATATGTTGTTTGTAAAGTATAAATACATAATTGTCCATATTTAGATGAGCAAAAAGTCAAAAATAAACACATGGGACTTTGAGCAAGCCAAGTAGTTCTGGAACAAGTGGGGGGAAATATGAATTAAAATGTTGGACTACAAATGTATAGTTTAAAATGCCTTCAACAACAACAAAAAAAAGGAATTCAGATTATGAATCAGAGTGGAACTATAGGAGGTTGCAACTCATTCCGACATGGAATGGAGGGTGGTGGCATCTTGGTCAGTACCTTCCCCGTATGCTCCTCTAGCATCAGTCCAGGTTAGACGCACAAGGACTCAAGATCCTCACTGTGCTAAACGATGCACTACTTATTATTCTCAGTAAGTCACCTTATAATAAATCAAGTGTTTAGAGTCTTTAATAATTATAAGCTCCCAAATTATAAGTGAAGGCGGGCATCTTACTAAGTAGCCTAACAAAAAAAGAAAGCAAAGACTTTCCCCATGAGGACAGTGGATATGCCATGACCATGAAAAGAGTCTAAATTTATATAATGTGAACTTTAAACTGATCAGATAGAAACTTAGAAGAATCAGATGGGAACCGAGTGTGTGATTATATCATTCTTTTCTTTTTTGTTTTTTTGTGCTTCAATTTTATTTTGATGCGAAAAGTTCTCAGTTTTTCTGTTGACAGTCTTTCGGATCTCTTGCAGAAGGAAATAGATGATAAGGAGTCCAGGGAAGTCCTGTCCCTGAGGGTACAATTGATGTGTAACTTTGTAGCATGATAACTTGGGGAATCTGGAAGTTCAAGTTTACTATGTTATGTTAGGAGTTTAAGGGTCATGAAATTGGGTGTTCCCTGGAAGTTTGGGCTTTTGTTAGTTCCTCTGACTATGTAACATCCAGTAATAAATGCAGGTTTACAAATATTATGAATTTATCTGGTCTAAGAAAACATCTAATGTTTGAGTTTTCCCTGCAATATTCCTACCAAGGGGAAAACCATCAAGCTCTGTCTTAATGCTACTCATGATGTTCCCGATTCTCCTTGGCTTCCTGATCCCTGATAGCATCTCCCCATTGTTTCTAGTTTTGTTTCTTGCATCATCAAAACAAACCTAATGTGTTCTGTTCTCTGCCTAGAATGCTTTTTCTCCTCCTTTACAAGACACAACCATACCAATATTTTAAAAACAAAATAAAATTTTATCTTTTCTAGTAGTATTTTACAAGGTTTTCTTTGTTATTATGCCATTTAAAAAATTCCTTCTCTGGGAAAAATAATTGTTCTCTTCCTTGTAGTATAGAGAATTGTCTTAGAAGCATCTGTATAAAAGTTGGTTGTATAAACATTGATTTCTCTGTCATTAATTGAAGTTTTAAGTTACTTAATGATGCCAAATCATAGTCACTTTGTACTTTCCAGCAGAGTATCTTGATTAAACAGTAAATATAAACACAATATTTTGAAATGAATTTATTTGAAAAAATTCCCAGTTCTGTGGCCATTTTTATGGTGATGGCCTTCTCACTGAAAAAATACAAAACAAACAAAATTTCATATTCTTGCTATAAAAAGGGCCTGCAGAATTTTAAAGTTTTATTTCATTATGCATCAGCTTTTAAGGGGAAAAACCAAGCTGCCACCAGCTGCAATGAACCATTCTTGAGCAGGGATAAGAGAAGAACCTTAGACAAGTTAAATAGCTTATCTTCATTTCCCTAGTCTCATGTAAAAAATGAAAATACTAATAATATTTCTCTCTATATGTTATAGGGCATATACTAAAGCATTTGCTAAATGCCTAGCACCTACGAAATGCTCAATAACTGTCAGCTCTCATTACCAACATCATTATTATTAATAAGAAACTCAGTGATTTATTAGGTGCATATAAAGCAATAAACATAATTACAAATTAGTGTTTGTAAATATTTGCTATACATAGGGACCAGGAACCAATTTCTGCTTGCCTTTTTTCCCCCTTCTTCCATTTATCAGTCAAGAATATTGGATAAAGTGAAAAATAACAAAGCTTTAAGAAATAACTTTATAAATTCCTCCTTGTGCATGTGTCCATCTATGCATGCTGTTCCCTTTAGATTGCAAGGACCTTTCGGCCGGAGTCTGAATTTAACCCAGTGTTTAATATACGCAGTTATTTATTCAATTCTTAAAACTTCACTCTTGAATAAGCTGCCTCAGAACTAAGAAGATCAGGCATCCCATTTTTTTAGGGATTATTTTTTTTTAGTACATTTGATGGGTGGCCTGTGAAATCCTAATAGTATGACAAATTAACCCATCCCCCCCACTTTTTTTTTTTCATTTTGCAAATATGCTGACTCTCCTGTAGTAGGATTGTCATCCCAGGGTTCAGGCCTTCACTCCTCAATTGATACTTTAGCATTTTTTAAGCACAGCTCTGCCTAGACACTCAGAATGTACAAGTTCTGGAATTAGTGAACGAATGAATATTAAGCATTTACTTTGGACAAGGCCCAGAGCTAGACATTTTCAAATCTAGTATTTCAGTTGGTTTTCAAACGGCCACAGTGAAGCAAATGACGATCCCCATTTTACAGATGAGAAGGCAGGCTCAGGATGGTTAAGTGACTTACCTAAGCATGTTCCGAGCGAAGGAGGCAACAAGGTGAGAGGTAAATTTGGAATCGTTGGAGCCTGGGCTGTTGGGAAGAGAGCAAAGTGGAGGAGGTTCAGCAAACTAGGCTCTGGAAAGCTAGGCAAAGACCAAAGACGGAGCACCCTTTTGCCACGATAAAGGATTTGACCTTTAACCTAGAGAGCACGGTTCTCAAATTTAAGATTCATGGGCAGCACCTGGTCTGACCATTAAAAATGCAAATTATTGCCCTCCCCCGCCCCCCCCCCCAGGTGGGGCTGGAACTACATTTTCATAACCAGATTAAGTTATTCTATTGGTCTGCAATGAACTTTGAGAACTTTCCCGTAGGCAATGGGGAACTTTTGAAAGGATTTTTTTTGCAGGTGAGTTTCATTGTTCTTGGATAATGAAGAGGATGGGCCACAGGGATGGATACTAAATTAGAAGCAAGGAAATATTTAGAATAGTGGTTCTTAACCTTCCTAATGCCACGGCCCTAGTACCTTATGTTGTGGTGGCCCCCAATTTCATTGTTACAAATTGAACATAATTAAAGCATAGTGATTAATCACAAAACAATATGTAATTATATATGTGTTTTCCGATGGCCTTAGGCGACCCCTGTGAAAGGGTCGTTCGACCCCAAAGAGGTCACGACCCACAGGTAGAGAACCGCTGATTTAGGACATTGATTTTCAAACTCAGTTGCATAAAGCAATAACCTGGAAAGCTTAAAAAAATACTTGTGCTTGGATCCCATCCCCAGAGATTTGGAGTTAATCAGCCTAGAGTGTGGCCTGGGCATTGGAAAATTTGAAGTTCCTAAGCTCACTTTCATATGCAGCAACTTCTGAAAGCCACCCATTTAGGACACTATTCCAACAGTCCATTTGGGAAACATTGCAGCCCTGATTTATTATTATTATTATTATTCCTCACCCGAGGATATCTTTCCATTGATTTTTAGAGAGAGTGGGAGAGGGAAAGAGAGAGAAAATATCAATGTGAGAGAAACACATCCATTGGTTGCCTCCTGCACAAGCCCCGACTAGGGCCCAGGCCGGGAGGAGCCTGCAACCAGGTATGTGCCCTTAACTGGAATTCAACCCAGGACTCTTCCATCCCCAGGCAGATGCTCTATCCCAGCCGTGGGCAAACTACGGCCCGGCCCGTTTGAAATGAATAAAACTAAAAAAAAAACAAAGACCATACCCTTTTATGTAATGATGTTTACTTTGAATTTATATTAGTTCACACAAACACTCCATCCATGCTTTTGTTCCGGCCCTCCGGTCCAGTTTAAGAACCCATTGTGGCCCTCGAGTCAAAAAGTTTGCCCACCCCTGCTCTATCCACTGAGCCAAACCGGCTAGGGCTGCAGCCCTGAATTAATGCAGAATTGGCAGGACCCTGAAGGGAGTTATATGCGCTCCCAGATTAGGCATATGCTATCCCATTGTTGATTACAAAACTTTTCAGCCTAGATTGTATTTATATGCAATTGTACAAAGTCCAGTTCTAAAAGCAAAGAATAAACTTCCCACCTTGATCCACATGACACTGCTGATTAGATGTCTAGTACATAACATTGTTTTGTTGTTGTTTTTCATTGTTCTTTCACTTGCTGTTTCACAAATCCCCCACTTTGCAGGAATTCAGGTGGGAACATTCTGTATGGCTTCCTTTGCATGCTCTTCCTGGGGAATATATCCTGTTGTAATAGGAGAGGTTTTATAGGCTTTCATTCTGAAGCTTATATCCTCTCCATTCTTAAAAAGGAAAGTATTGTCTCCCGATCTGACTGAGGCCTGAAAGACTTTTCTTCCTTATTTTCCTTTATGGTTGCTACTGTTTTTCCTCTTACGTGGCTTTTTGGAATTTTCTAACCCCCAGGATGACTTAAGTTTAACAGCGGGCTTATGCTGTACAAACACACTTTGTGGATTAAATATTACTCCCTGTAAAAACCACAGAGCAAAGAAATGGCAAGAATTAAAAAAGAATTGCATAACAATAAGTCTTTAAAGCACATTGGAGGAATTAGAAAAATCATCAGTGCCAATATAGTATTATACTGCATATAAACATGTTCATTTTACAGATTATAAAATTGAGGTTCAGAAAAGAGAAAAGGAATGGAATTAACATGTCGTAATTGGCTGGTCTGACATTCTGCTAAGTATTTAATCTATTCCATTTTTCTGCAAGACTGTCTGAACTAGGTATTGTCAGTCCTGTTTTATGGATGTGGAAATTGTCTATCAGAAAGGTGAACTACCTTGCCCAAGTTCAAACAGCCAGAAGTGGTGAAAATGGCATTCAGATGGCTTTGAAGCCAATGCTGTTGGGGTTTTTTGTTGTTGTTAATTCTCACCTGAGGATATTTTTCCATGAATTTTTAGGGAAAGTAGAGGAGAGAGGGAACGACAAAGAGAAACACTGATGTGAGAGAAACACATCGATTGGTTGCCTCCTGCAGGAGCCCTGACCAGGGAGGAGCCTGCAACCAAGGTATGTGCCCTTGACTGGGATCAAACCCCGGGCTCTTTAGGTCGAAGGCCGATGCTCTATCCACTCAACCAAACCGGCTAAGGCATTGGTTTGGTTTGGTTTTGCATCTCTTACAGTTGACCATAATAAGTGGAAGTTCAGTGGCCTTGTGACTTCATATCCAGGAGTTTTGCTTGTTAACATCATAAGTTGCTTGTATTATTTTGGGGTATCAGAATCGATTTAGCCTGCATCTAGACATCACATTTGATCCAAGGTTAAGAAAATGCTGTTGTCTCTATAGTTTTAGAGCATATTCTCACTACAGGTCTCAAGCTGAGAGCTCCAGTTCTTGGGCTAACCTAAATGAATTAACGTAAGGCATAGAATTATAGGTACTGTGTACAAAGTGCTTACTATGTACCTACAGTCCTTTAAACAAATTAACTCTTGAATTCCCTTCACAATCACCTGAATAGATGCTATCATCAGTCACACCTTAGAGAACAAGAAACTGGTAAAAGAAAGAAGGGGAATAACCTGCCAAAAGTCCCAGAGATGGAGGCCAAGTCCACATCCCTAAGGGCTTGGCCATGCTGCCTCTATGCATGGCTTTCGCCATCTCTCCTCCCTCAGCCATCACCCTCACCCTTCCCAATGCTGCCCAGCAGACTGACCTGCAGATCACAGCTACCCACTGCTCACTCTGGGTTTTGATTGTACTTGTCTTACAGAAATTCCTTCCTGGGGATTTCTAAAATAATTCTTTTTCTTTCCCTTTAAGAATAGCCCTGTGGCCCTACCTGGCTTGGCTCAATGGATAGAGCGTAGGCCTGCGGACTGCAGGGTCTCGGGGTTTGATTCCAGTCAAGGGCATATGCCTGGGTTGCAGGCTCAATCCCTAGTAGGAGGCGTGCAGGAGGCAGCCAATCAATGATTCTCTCTCATCATTGATGTTTCTATCTCTCTCTCCCTCTCCCTTCCCCTCTGAAATCAATACAAATATATATTTTTTTAAATTAAAATGATGTTTCTTCTCTCTCTCCCTCTCCCTTCCCCTCTGAAATCAATACAAATATATATTTTTTTAAATTAAAAAAAAAAGAACAGCCCTGTGGTCCAGATCTTGGGGTCATGCTGGCAGGAGTCATCCACGTTCCACTATTGCTTGAATTGCATGTCACCCTATATCTGCTGTAGAGGATCTATTTAGGCTTCTCGCTCCATGCTTTGGGTTTGTTTTTTTGTTTTTTTCTATGACCATAGACTATAGTCTCCAAAGAAAATTTTTTCTTTATTTTACCTGACTGAGCATTCTTTTATTTTTTAATGTAATTTTATTTATTTATTATTTTTCCAGTCACATCCAAGAATTTTGGACAGAGCTCTGGGCCTCGCAGGCCCAGCTCATGGCCCCGCAGCCAGGGCTGGAGGATAGTGGTTCCATACAAAAAAACTCAGGGCACACAGTAACCCCACAAAGAGACACACTAGAGATTACTGTAGTTGGGAGACAGACGTGCGAACAGGTCAAATCTTCATAAATAAAAATCCAGTGAAAATGACAACCCGAATTCATCCTTGTACACAGAGCACGCCAGGGCAGGTAAGTGGGTGGCGGTGGCCAGAAGTCACCATCCTCACTGGTCGGGGGACCTGATGATGCATGGGCCCAGATGTCCATGGCACAGGGCGGGTGGGGGTCACAGACGATGGACACTAAGACACTGCCCACTGACAAGAACAACTACCTGGGGGGGGAGGGGGAGCAGTTGCCCAGCTGCGTATAGGTCAGGCTGTCCATTCTGAAATGAGGAGGGAGGGGGTGGTCTTTACATCATATTCTGTGACTGGTGGGCTTAGACAGGGGCTGCTTTGTGGAGAGGCTACTTTATTTTGCATTACTGAGCATTCTTTTCATGGTAGACATTTACCTGATCTATTTTAAAGAAATGGCAAGCCCTTTACCTAATCTGTTATTGGATTTATTTGCTATCTGAGCCTCAGTTGATCAAGATTTATTTATTTGTTTATTCCTTTATTTAGTTTTATCGACAGCAGAATGTATATTCATGTTTCTGGCAGTATCTGTAATATATAAACCCAAGAGGTTATGAAGATTAGTTTCTGAATTTGCAATTATTCCCTGTGAAGGTTGATTACAGCCATTGAGATCATGAAAATAAAATGTCAACTCTTTTCTTATTTTAATGAATAGAATTCCTTTCCTTTTCATGGATAAAACAGCAGTTCCATAACTTTAGAGAGATAGTTGAGGTGTTTTTTTCCGCCAAATAGGTATTTTCAGAGGGATGATCTATGGCTTGTCAGCTTACAGCACAGCTGATGTAAAAAGTTTGCGATGGCAACCCTAAATGTTTTATCACCTGTCAGAAATTTCACTGATAATAAAAAGTAACATCCTTTAAATTAATTAGACATGATTAGGACTTTAAGCCCAGAGGCCACTTCATTATGCAAAAATTGTAACAGTTAGCTATTTAAATTACCATTAAATTGATTCTTATGTTAATTGATATCTCACTTATAACCCTAGATTTTAATTTATATAAGATCTTTGGAAATAATAATAAGCTATAATAAAATGTTACTTGGGATAAATCCTTTTATGAAAAAATACTCTGAAAAATTGATTATATTCGACCCTCGGTAGAATTTCTCTATTAGAATCAAGCTAAATTCTCATAAAATGGCAAGGCTTAGATTCATCTCTTGTGCGCATGCAGCCCCCACAAAAACCAATAGAGGTGGCCCATGTTTCCCCCCAGTGACTACTGTCCTACCTTCTCGTCTGACACAGGAAATAGAGTTTAATTTAACAATTTGAGATGGAGGGTGTGCTGTGACACATTTTGGGAGAAGGTACACAGTCCCCTCTGAAGATGGGAAGCGATGTGTATTTCAGAGAGGAACCGACGCCGTGGGTTAGAATAAACGTGCGTACCGCCTCACAGGGTTTCAACAAGCAAGTGCTGTCACAGTGCATTTTTGAAGCTAAAATTCTAGTTGTAGGAACCTTGGGATTAGTTGTTCTTTAGGGACAAATTCAGATGAACTCTCTTTCAAGAGTCAAGTCTGTACTAATTAAAATCCCTTTATATTTTTATTTCTAAACTTCTTGCTAGATTGCAAGTTTCGTCAGTGTAGAGAAGAGAGTTTATCATGACCATGTGGGCCTAATTCCGGGCCGAGGTTTTCAATTGCTTAAGAATTTTCCAAGGTTTTGTGGATTTGGGCAGTGACCGTATTTACGTTGTAAACTGCAACTACAACATTACAAATTACAAGAAACTGTATTTGTAGGCATGGAACCAGTGTAGAGAAGAGAGTTAGTTTATCATGACCATGTGGGCCTAATCCCGGGGCGAGGTTTTCAATTGCTTCAGGATTTTCCAAGGTTTTGTGGATTTGGGCAGTGACCGTGTTTAAGTTGTAAACTGCAACTACAACATTACAAATTACAAGAAACTGTATTTGTAGGCATGGAACCAGCACTGGATTTTTAGGAAAATTGTTAGCTGTGGAAAAGTAAATTTACATAGTGCAGGCTGACCTCCCTTGCTATCATTGCTTTTCCTTCTTCACAGTGAAGATCCTCAGTCATAATTTAGTGGTTTTGATTTCTGCTTTTCTTTCTTTCTTTCCTTTTTTTTGTCACATCCTGGGCACTGAGTAGAGATCTGGGAGTTGAGCAAGGTCTGTGCCCACTAATGGGAAGCAAGCGCCATCTGAGAGGAGAGGCAGAGTTGGGGGTGGGGCTGGTATGGGAGTTCATGAAGAAGGAATACAACTTTATCTCAAAAGCTCCAGAAGTCATAATCCAAGGAAGATGCTGAGAGGGGGTGTTAGCATCAGCCCACTGTTCCCTCCTCTGGTTTGCAATGCTTATTCATATTTTGTTTCTGCAGACTTGGTTTCTGCTTTCCCAGTGGTTGCCCTCTCAGGCACTCCCAACAGGGGGCGCTAAGGAGGAGGAAGGACCACCATTTCTGTTGCTCCCTGGTCTTGTCCGCATCACCCTAGTGGTGCTGCTTCTCCCCAGCAGCTGTAGCTCGCTCCGGCAGCAGCTGCTGATTCACTATTCAGTTTTCTCAACACTCACAGATCAGCTCCATCACACCGCCTAGAGCAATGGTTCTCAACCTTCCTAATGCCGCGACCCTTTAATACAGTTCCTCATGTTGTGGTGACCCCCCAACCATAAAATTATTTTCGTTGCTACTTCATAACTGTAATTTTGCTACTGTTATGAATCGTCATGTAAATATCTGAGATGCAGGATGTATTTTCATTGTTACAAATTGAACATAATTAAAGCATAGTGATTAATCACAAAGACAATATGTAATTATATATGTGTTTTCCGATGGTCTTAGGCAACCCCTGTGAAAGGGTCATTCGACCCCCAAGGGGTCGCGACCCACAGGTTGAGAACCACTGGCCTAGCCACCAGCACTGGTTGGCCAGGGCTATACATCTTCTTCGGGGCTTCATCCCAGAGCCACAGATTCCTCCTATGACTCGGAGGTTCCGGCATTGTGTTAATCAGTATGGTAGCCATGACACCTGGAGAGTGAAAATTATAAAAAAGAAATAAAATGTTAACATTCTAGTTTCTCAGGCACATCGCCACCAGCACTGGTTGCCCAGGGCTATACATCTTCTTCGGGGCCTCATCCCAGAGCCACAAGATTCCTCCTGTGACTCGGAGGTTCCAGCATTGTGTTAATCAGTATGGTAGCCACGACACCTAGATAGTGAACATTATAAAAATGAAATAAAATGTTAACATTCTAGTTTCTCAGGCACATCTCAAGAGTTCAAGAGTCGCACGTGAGAGCATGAACCATTTCCATCATTGCAGAAAACTCTGCCCAACAGTAGCGCTGTCTGCACAGAATGAGCGCTGCTGGCTTCTCAGCGGGCTGAATTTTTGTTGGGTGGGGTTTCTCCTCCAAATGTTGATAATCTCAACCTCTTCCCTCGGTCCCTCCTTTCATAAAGGTGGTAGCTCCCTTTCCTATAGCTGCTACCTCCATGCTGCCTTATTTCCTTTAGTGCTTTCTTGGTTTTTAATACCTAGGCAACAATTCATTACATCAAATTCTCTCTATTAAAATCAGAGCCAGCTAGGTACCTTGGGAATTGGTGTAAAAAATAAAATGCAGATCTTTTTGTTCAAAAATCTTTTTGTCATGGTGTTTTAAATTTTCTGTTTCATGTCATTCTAAGTGAAAATAAAATTAAAATTTTAAAACATTAGTATAGATTTTTACTGTATATCTTTAGAGTGTAAAATGCCAGTTTTAACTGCAAATAGCAGACCATTCATTCAAATGTCAAATCGCCAACATTACACAACGTGTATTTTGTGGCTCATTTCTGGAGAGTTCCTCATGCTGGCCAGAAGCAACAAATGCAAGTGAGACATAAGAAGGCTGGAAGGTGGAAGAGAGGCTATCTCTAGGCAGAAAGATGACTAAGGGGGGGTGGGGGCGTTCAGTCATGGGGATAGTCACAGGGTGAGTGTGGATTCTCATAGGACCTGCCTCATCATACAGAGGTCTGGGCCTGACAGCTACTGGGTTTCCCCTCTCACTGCCTGCTGAACTGATGTGGCACACCCTGGCCAAATGTGAAGTCTGGGGAAATCAAGCCAGGTGACACTCTTTCTCCTGGGACTACCACCCAACCCACAGCAGGTCAGTGGCCCTCAAGGATCTTTAAACCTCAGCACCGGGACACACTTGGTATCGAGATAGTGGTGGGTTCGTGATTCATTCCATCCATACAGGCCTGGCCAACCTAGGGAGGGGATGGCTGCTACTATGCCCAGCTCCACGAGTCTGTGAGATGAGTTTGGGACAAATGCATCCAACCCTGACTTTCCTCGTCCCTGTCTCCAGGCCCATGCTGGGGTGAAGAGAAGCATCAGTGATTGGGTAGGGGAGATGGAGGCCCATCAGGGTCTAGGGCCCCAGAGTTGGGAGGAATGGGTGGCTGAAAACCCAGTCTAGAGGGGCATCAACAGGAGAGTCCACCTGTGAGCTGAGGCTCTAAGCCCTTGAAACATGCTCTTGTCCCAATGGCCTTCACTCACAAAATACAGATTCAATGGTAAAATTAGTAAGAATTTCAATGCAGCATCCACAGTATAAATTCCAAGTGTAAACCCTTCTGAGCATGGGCCCTGGGTGTGTACACTGACCACTTCTCTGTGAGGTTGTCCCTGATAAAATCCCTGTGTGCTTCTACCTCTTGATTGGACCCTGACTGATACAAAGGGGAAGCCAGATGTTAGGTTAACTCTGGGGCAGAAGACAATGAGGCGGCAAATTCTGCTCAGGGTTATTCGTCCCCTGCCATTCCCATCTGAACATCGATCAGTCAGCTTCCTTTCCTACTGACATTTCCCAGTTGACTCCAGGGTTCATTGATTTGAACTTTTTATCCTTTATTTCTCTTTTTAAAAAGCAGAATGTTATTAAGTTGATTTTCTCTATGACTGTGGGTTTTTTCTCTGCCCCAACTCTACCTTCTTCAGATGCCTCTACTTTGTAAAATTATCACCCTTCAAAATTGTCCATACTTTTCTTTAACATACCTCAGTTTTTACTTCTGAAGTAGTGTTCTGATAGACCATTTTTTAACACTGCATTTTTCTCTATGTGGAATATTTAGATTCTGAGCCTTTACATACAAATTCCCAAGAGCCTCACTCTCCATGAAACTTTCATAAGCGTTTCCAAATTCCTTGGGTGGCAGGTTTGCATGTCTTTGCTATTTTTTTCTCTGTTATATTAACTTTGGTGTCATCAGAAGCAATTTTTAGGTTAATGCTTCTGTCTAGACTGAGTGCTTAACGTCCTCACAATTCTCCAGAGGTTATGAGAAGCAGCTCCCTGGCCTCCTGTATACCTAATCTGGAAATGGCCCGGAGTTTCTCTCTACTCACTGCATTTATGGTGGGACCCTGCAAGCCTGCTGGTAGCTCATACCATAGCTTCCTAGGCCTTCTCAGTCCTTTGATACTGAGGACAGAACCATAGGTTCAGTATAAGTTTAAGTTAACTGAATTTAATCTCTGGAACTTGTGGAGATACAAGAGAAAACAGAGAGAATGTTCCTTCAAACTCTGGACCACATCTCTGTTCTCAGACAACATATATCCATATTCAGAGTCAACCAGATTTTTACATTTGAGGGATGAAATGCCCAAGTAGAGATGTCTCCCCTACTCCCCCACTTCAATTAGTAAAATCCTGAGCAGATAAACACAGAGGAATATATGAAGTCTGTAGTTCTGTCGTCCCAGGAGGGCAATTCCAGATACAGGGACCATGTGCTAAGACCCAATAGCCAAGAGGAGCCAGGGTTCCAGTTCCCAGAAAATGCCAGGAGTAAGAAATTTCAGGAAAGCAAGATTGAGATCATTCATAATTTTATGTGGAGTCATTTTTATATGCACCCCTGTGTGCATACATGTACATGTGCATACACACCAGCTATTTTTCTCTCTTTTTCATCAATTTCATCTTCCATGTCCACAATAAAAAAAATAAGCTAAGGAAAATGAGAAAATTCTTGTTATTTGATCTAATAAAACTTTGGAACCTACCAAGAAGCCCCAACTCACTAGTTGGAAAGCAGCGATTCATAGGTATACTAGTAAAGTTGGGAACATGACAGCAGAGTTTTGCATTCGAAGAGCTGAATAACTATAAGGGGATTAAGCGAAGCTAAGCAATTGTCCTTTTCACCTGAACATATGCTGGGACTAAGAAGGGGATCTGGGAAAAGACAGAAGTTCCTACCTGAGGAGCATTTCTTTCCAGATCAGAGCCAAGAAGAACTAACCATATTGGAAAGGGCATTTCTGATGAAGATCAGTCATGTAAATATTGTACAGGTATCTGTGGAAAACGTTTCCTCTCAGCAGGGAAACAATCTGCTTTCCCAGAGACAAAATTGGTAAATGTATATTTCCAGAAGAGACAGCAGGTTCTCAAACGTCACCACCAATTGTCAAGGTACAAATATAGAGAAAGTGATGTATCTAATTGCTTTGCCCTTATGATGAACGTGAGTAAATGCCAAGTAGTATTGAGTGGTTATTTCATGCCTGAATCGATCTCTTAAATCCACTGAAAATGAATGATACAGGGTGACTTCTCAATACTAAAATTGGATGTTCAGTCGCATGTGTTTTGGTTTATTTTTATTTATAATAATAAAGTCATAGTGGTGTTGTGCCAATTATATGCAGCTCTAAGCTTTAACTGAGGAGCGTTTTGTTTCTATAACTAATCTTACTGCTTTGTTTCTTATTTGAGTTAGGTACATTTTCTAATTATATTATTTTAGATTATTCAATATAAAGTTTGAACAGATGGACTTAATAGTCTGTTGATGTGTGTTTCAACTCATAAATGTGACTTTTCATATTATGGTTTAATTAGTTTTTGTGGAATATGGGTTTTGTGAATAAAATAAAAATACATAATTTATATATATGAAATCCTAAGCGACCATTACAACCGAACAACCGGAACAACCAGAACGACCGGTCAACCAGTTGCTATGACGTGCACTGACCACCAGGGGGCAGACACTCAACACAGGAGCTACCCCTTGGTGGTCAGTGTGCTCCCACAGCCAACCTCCCATGGCCCCTCCCCCCCAGTTGG
>NW_005370223.1:7533607-7560539 GCF_000412655.1 Myotis brandtii
GGCCAGGCCAAGGGACCCCACCTGTGCATGAATTCGTGCACTGGGCCTCTAAAATATATACACACACACACACATAAATTGTTTATTATTCTAAAGGTAAAATATTGCAAAACTCTTACATCTTCCAGTCAGTAGACACAATAAGTGAGCCATCCTATATAATAAAGAGCTAATATGCTAATTAGACCAAATAGCAGAACAACCGTCTGGATGACCTTCTGGACGACCTTTTGGACGAAGCCGGGGCTGCGAGGGCTGAGGCAGCCGGAGCTGCGAGGGCCGAGCTCCTTGCACCAATTTCGTGCATCGGGCCTCTAATATTAAATAAAAGTTTTATAAAAGTATATTTCTTCATCATGCTTAAATATCATCTACTTTTGTACTTAACCTTTCAGTTCTAGGTGGCACTAGGTCAAATACAAGAACGGATTCTACTGGGACTCAGGTTAGATGGCATTTTAAATCAGTGCCTGTATCTATGATGTAACCCTTGCAAGATGATTTGGGGAGACTTGATATTTCAATTATACAGCTAGAGAGAACGACTAAAAATATTTTTGTTTGCTTTTCTTGCCTGTATTTTTTTAGCTGGTTAAACTAGGGTCTGTTTCTGTCTGGGTTATTTGAAATGCCATCATCATCCAGAGAACTGTGATTTGCAAATTAAAATGGTAACATCAGCAGTTTCCCCTGAGAGAGACTTGCTGCTACCCTGCCAGAGGCAGTATCTCTAAGTAACCAATAGAAGGTCTCTCTCGGCTGGCGGTGTGCTTGTGAGTGTCTGAGCACTGGCAGGCAGGGGCCTGTTGTCCAGAGATGCTAACACAAACGAGACATAATCATGAATTCTTTTAGAGACGTGGCCTTACTATTATTACTACTGGAATGTTTGCCGAAGGCAAAAACACAAACACCAAGAAGAAAATATTTCTGATTTCTCCACTATCTGCTTCATTAAGTGATTCTCCAGGCCTCAGCTGAATCCATTTCCTCTCTGGACCCAATCTTGGAATCCTCACTGCTATCACACTAGAAACATTGGCCAAGCAATGACTGTAAAGCCACAGCCTAAGAATATAAGCCAACTGTGTTTTTGTTTGGTTTTATATGTTTTATTGTGTGCCTCAGCTTAAGTGGATGTGAAACCGTGAAAGCCAGTGTCTCTTTCATAATCACTCTGCTAGTTTGTGAGAATTCCTAACTGGGACAGAGGGTAGAGGAGTCGAAGAAAATTGTATGTATATGTGTATAAAATAACATTAAAAGAAACCCAACATCATTCTGAAACCACTACTTACTGAATTTGCACACTATTGCTTTCATTTGTGGAATTATCTTTGCTGCTGTCTTCCATTATGTATAAAATAAACTTTGGTAGAACTATCTGCCAGGTTTTATGGTGACGCTATGTGGAAATATTAGTTAGCCTTTAATGTAAAGTATGAACAGAAAACTATGGGAGCATGGAGTAAGAAGTGATCAGTTTGGTGAAGTGGGTTCACCAAGGAGGTCAGATTTAAACCAGATGTTCATGCTAATGATCAGATAGAAACGTATTCCTGGGAGAGTGAGCAACATGAAAATATCCTGGCCACATGAGGCTAGCCCCCGAATCTAACCACACAATCAAATGCATGTTCGGTTGTTGGGTGTGTGGGAAAGAGTGAAATGTGATTTTTCAAGTGACTTCAACATCATATCAGGAGGAAAGGGCAAGCAGTTGGTTCTGTGGCTTTTTCGGTAGCTTCAGGGACATAGGAGGGTTTGAATTCCTCTTGCTATATGAACTCAAGTAATTGTTAGGTGTTTACCTTTACTGGGTCCAAGGTATTGGTCTTTGATACACATTAAATGATAATTAGATTCCAAAAATTTACTCTTGTATATTTTTTCTCACAGGTGCCATGAACATTCTGCCATGTTACTAAGGATAAATATGCATCATCATTTTTAATAGTTGCATAGGATTCCATTGTGGCTATTATTATTAATCAGTCCACTGCAATTGCTACTGCTTCAGTATTAAAAACAATATTGTTTTAGATACATGTGAAAATTGCATTTATGAAAACTCTGATCAATTTATAATTCCACAAGTTGTGTATGAAATGGGATACCTACCCATTCTCCCACCAACACTGAGTCCACATTTTAAAAGCTCTTTTCAGCATAATAGGTGGAATGTATTTCTTTTTTTCATTTGTATTTTCTAAATATTCTTCATGTTAAATGGAAAATGATAAAGGTGTCATTCAAAATCCTGCCATGTAGTGATATCTATGTTTAAATCTTGCTGCTTAGCCTTCTGAATACTTTTTGATGCATACATATAATTTTTATACATATTATTTTTTGAAAAAATGGGACTATATAATACATGATATTTTCACCAATATATTTTATACATAATTTTTAATGACCAAATACTTTATTGTGTATATTTTACAATTTCCCTATTGCTGAGTATTTATGTTGTTTCTTATCTTTTTACTATTATATAAAGCTGTGATCCTTGCATAGAGTGTTTCTCACTTATCCAAATGTTTCCTTAATGTGCTTTTCTAAGAAAGGACTTGTTGGGTAAAAGAGTATACATATAGTCAATTGTGTCTTATAAATACTAATTCCTGCCTTTATTCAGCAGTATGTATAAATATCCATTACCCCACTCTAGACAACACTAGATATAATAATATTTTAATTCTCTACCATTAAGATAGATTAGAGAAATTTAAATTACATAATTTTGATTCAGTGAGGTTATTTCTTTATATATACTCACTATTATTATTTCTTCATTTGCAAGTTACCCTCTAATGTCTTTTGCCCATTTTTCTAGTAGATTGTCCATCTTTCATTTATTGAAGAATCCTTTCTGTGTCTGTCTGCTACATGATTGTTACTTGACTTATAATTTTGATTATGGTGATTTTACTGAGCTGGTTTTTAAATATATATGAAGAAAAATCTACCAATTTTTCTGATATCCTTTCTGCCGTAGGATTTTTCCTCACCCTAAAATTATTGAATTATTAATTTTTTTTCTTATAGTATTTTCTTTTAAACTAGAAGTTATTCATTTAGCTTTTTCCTGAATTTTCCCAATACTGTTATAAGTCTTCTACCACCTCCACCAATTTGAAATATTTTTCTTGTACATTAATTATTTCATATATATCAGGTCTCTGAATAGTGTTTAAAAATAAATATTACTAGTAGATAGAGCATGTACTTACAATACTTAGTCTTCCATATAAGTTTTGGAATACTTTGACCCATTCTAATTTTAGATCCATGAACATTTTCAGAGACTGTGCATAAAATTTATAGAATTGGTGATAATCTTCAGTTCCAGAATATTGAGGTTTCTCATCTAAAAATCATTCTCTATTTATTCTAGGCTTCTTTTATGATTCTCATGAAAAGTTTTTATCTTCTACAAAAATATTTTACACATTTATTGTTGATTCTTTTTTATACATGATGTTCTTATGAATGAGGTTTATACATATACATGCACATATACATATATATTGAAAAATATATATAATTTTGCACTGAACAGTAAAACATACATTTAAAAAGTGCAGAAAAACATAAATAATATCTATAAAGTATACATTCATTTAATCAACGCTGAGGTCAAGACATAACATTATCAGTGTTTCAGAAACCCATCTACATGCCCTTTACTATCATGATCCTCTTCCTCTTCCCAGAGATGATCATCAACTTAACTTTTGTGATAATTATTGCTTTGCCCTTATTTATAGTTCCATCATTTATGTGCACATCTCTAAATAATATAGAGTATAAAATAGTTTTGCTTGTTTGAATTAAAATAAATATCCTTTATACTTCTATCCAAACTTGTGTAATTAATTTGTCATCTTCATTTTTAGTTGATATGCTTTTCAATATTTTCGCTTATTTTTTCTTTTTTGAAAATTAACTTGTGTTATGTCATCAGTAAATTGTTACTTATTTTCTCCTTTCCAATGTTTACAACTCTCATTTAAACCTATAGGGTCTTTCCCAAGTCTTAGCCTAAAGTATTGGGTAAAGCTAAGAGAACAATGATAAACAATGGTAATAGTGAGGATGCCAGTTTCATTCCTGACACTAATGGCCACATTTCATTGTTTTACAATTATTATGATACTAGTGGGTGTTTTGAAATATATGTCTATCAGGTAAAGCTATATCTTGTTATTCTTATTTTCCGAGAGTTGTTTTTTAAAACAATTATAAAATGTTATCATGTGACTCAAGGCTATTGTTTGATTCTGTTATTTTGAGTGTTAAATAAAATTATAGATAGACTTAGAGAGAAGTTTTATTTTATATTATTGATATTGCCATCAGGAAGCAGGATATTCCTTTACTTAATGTTCTTCAGAAATATTGAATAGTTTTCTTCATACTTCTTCCTTTATCTTTCTTAAGTCTACATGTAGTGATCTGATGTTTTTGTTGGTATTGTGAATGGACTCTTTTAAAATTATAATTTATAACTGAGATTTATAAACTTATTTTATAATTGGCCTCTATAATGAGCTCTCTTATTAGATCTAATAGCTTTCCCTATTTATTTTCTTAAGTTTTTCTAGTAAATACACATAACGTCTGTAAACAATAACTCCTTTTTTTCCCCTTTTAAATATTTATAATTTTGGATCTATTATTTCTGGTTAAGATTGAGTTAGGGAGGAACCAGATTTACTATCCCACCCTAAACAATTACAAAACCAGAAAAAATATATAAAACAATGACTTTTTCACTTTTTATTTTTATTTTTTTCTAGCTTTATTGAGGTATGATTGACAAATCCAAATGTTATAGACTATCTAAAGTGTACAATGTGATGATTTGATATATGCATACGTTGTGAAATGATTACCACCATCAAGCAAATTCTCATATCCATCACCTCACATAGTAGCACTTTTTTCCTGTGGTGATAACACTTAAGATGTACTCTGTTAGCACATTTCAAGTGTATAATACAGGTTGCAGTGTAGACAGGGAGTATCCAAACAGAGCCTGGTCCACTAAGGAGAGCTATATTAAAGGTCAGGAAGGTCAGGAAGCTACAGTTTGCAGAGGAGGAATCTGCACACACAGAAAGAGAGGGCTCTGAAGATCTGTGGAAAGGTCCTCTAAGTCTTTAGCTAAGGACTGATTTGAAGCCGTGAGAGAAGAATTTGTTGTCAGCAGACACCTACTTGAAGAAATATGAAAAGAAGTATTTCAGGCAGAAGAAAATGATATCAGATGAAACTTTGGATCTACAAAGAACATCAGAAATGATAAATATATGGGAAATGTAAAATAAATTTTCCGAACATTGTAATCACTTTAAAAGAGAATTGATTGCATGAAGCAAAAATCATAACAACGTATTGTGATGTTTATAGCATATGTGGAAGTAAAACATGACAACAGTGCAAATGATAAGAAGGGGAAACAAATATTTGAAGGCAGACTGTAATGGGGTTAAGATGCATAATTTAATCTCTATAGCAACTACTAAAATAAGCCAATGAATGAAATAACCCAATAGTGGAGCTAAAATGGAATCATTAAACATATTAACAAATATAGAAGAAGACAGAAAAAGAGGGATAAGGAAACAAAGGACAAATAGAAAAAGTAGTCAGATAGATTTAAACCAAATTACACCCATACTTAATTTAAAATTATCGAAATATCCCAATCAAAAGACAGGTTGTCAAGTTAGATTTTTAAAAGGAAGAACCAAGTATATGATGTCTAAAAGAAACTCACTATAAGTATAAAGACACAAGTAGACTAACAGGAAAAGAATAAAGAAAGATATACTATGCAGATACTAATGAGCAGAAAGATGGAGAGACTACATGGCAGGTGAAGTAGATTTTAGAACAAGGGATATTATTTGGAATGAAGAGAGACTTTTACAAATGACAAAGGAGTCAAATCATCAAGATGACAAACATTCTTAAATGAATGCACACCTAATAAGAGCTTCAAAATACACAGGGGTGGTGGCGGGGGACACAACCCACTAGAACTAAAAGGAGGAACAAACAAATCCAGAGATGTAGTTGGAGATTTCAAGAGTCTCCTTTCAATCATTGCTGGAAAATGAATTTGGGAATTCAGTAAGTATGTAGAAGACTTGAACTCTCTCAACTAATTTGACTGGATTGATTTTTAGAGAATAGTCCACCCAATAACAATAGGAGATATATTCTTTTAAAGTTCACAGAGCATTCATTAAGATAGACCATGGAAGGGGTCAATGGGAAAAAAAGAACAATGGGACATCTCTAATATTTTGACAATAAAGATAAATTTTAAAAAATGATAGACCACATTCTGGGTCATAAAATAAAACTCAATGAATTTAAAATAATTGAAATCATACAAGGTATGTTATTTTACCACAACAGAATTAAGAAATTGATAACATAGATGGCATGCAATATTGTTGCTGTCATTATTACCATAATTATTATTGTTGAGGCTGCTAATATTTTATAGGTAATATTTCAAAACCAAATGTTTCACAAAATGAGGTATTCCCATAAATATTGACTTGTCTTTCCTGCATTACAGAAACCACTATTATATATCCGCTAAGTTCTTTTTCATTCCTTTAGAATGTGTGTAATTTGTTATAATCATGACATATTAAATCTTAAAGAGACCTCAAAGATCATTTCATTGTAGAGAGCAAGACATTTCAGACCAGATCTGTTAAGAAATTTTCCAAAGTCACATAGATGTTTGATACAAAATAAGAATGTAATTCCTGGTGGCTGTTCTTTTCTTTTAAAGTTAATTTATTTTAAAAATTATTGTGCATATGAGATATGAGAAACCTAAAACCTTCATTCAGTAACTAGTTCAAAGTAAAAACATTTCCATGCCTGTAGGTAAACTGTGTGGCAAGTTTGTAATTGACTAAAATTAGTGTCTCACTATCATAGTAGTAACTCAAGAAACTTGCTCAATAAAATATTGAAATGAATTATTTCTGGAGTAAAATTGGATAGTTGTTCTACCTTCATACTTTAAAGTATTGGTTCTCTGCCAGGACACAATCAATTATGGAATAAAGTAACACGCAACAAAAAAGCAATTCTTGATTTGCACAGTGGCTGTCTTACAACAGGCTGGCTGGGCCCAGCCAGTGTGGCTCAGTCACTGGTTGGATTCCCAGGCAGAGCACATGCCAGGGCTGCAGGCTCAATCCCCAGCAGGGGGTGTGCGGGAGGCAGCCTATCCATGTTGACACAGATGCTTCTATCTCTCTCTCCCTCTCCTTTCCTCTCTCTCTATAAATCAATAAAAACATATTAAAAAAAACAAACAAGCTGTCTTTAATTCAACAGAGAGAATTTTAAGTTCAAGCTGGTTACCTAGCTCCCCATGGGCAAATAGGAAAAATAATTTAAAAGTGTTATTTTCAAGCTGTAACTTGGGTTATTTTTCCATAGATGTATTGAGAAGAACTCTTGGTCTGACAAACTTCAGAAAAACAATCTTGTACTCTATAGATACAGCTAATATTGATCTTATGACAATACTAGAGGCCCAGTGCACAAAATCGTCCACAGGTAGGGCCCCTAGGCCTAGCCTGTGATCAGGGCCAGTCCCGTCCCGCCGCCACCCACTTTGGTTCCCCATGGTTCTCCGTTCGCCGTCCAGCAATCAGAGCCTATGGGCCAGGGGGAGGGACCAAGAGGTCGGCCGTTCTGCCCACTCGCCAGTCCCCAGTCCCGCCCCGCTGCCACCACCCACCTTGGTTCCCCTAGCCAGTCCCCAGTCCTGCCCCGCTGCCGCCACCCACCCCAGTTCCCCTCGCCAGTCCCCAGTCCCACCCCACCACCACCACCCACCCTGGTTTCCCGTTCACCATCCGGCAATCAATTGAAGCCTGCAGGACAGAGGCGGGGGTGAGGTGGGGGGGAGGGACCGAGGGGTGGTCAATGCACCTCATAGCAACTGGTTTAGCAGTCATTCTGGTCGTTACACTGTTATGGTCACTGGGCTTTTATTATATAGGATGTCCACTGTGATTCACATTGTTAATATGGAAAATACATTTACTTTTGAAGAGTAACATTTTTATTCAATCATGTCTGTTCATCTGCTGTTGGCAAGTTGAGACCATCAACAGCTAAGATATTGCCTCTTAAGTTTAAATATATGGGTGTTTTGTCTTTTATCCTCTAGGCATAAGAATGGAATTCAAAGGATTGTATTGTTGAGTATATTATCACTCTCACTTTTATTTCCTATAGGTAAAAGAATCATAAATATTGCTCACATCTTTTACTCAGGAATAATAAAAAGGGTTATAAAGGAAGTAATGAAGGACATATAATGTGAAAATTATTTCATAAATGTTTGTAGAAGAGATAAAAGAATGAAGGTTATGGAAAGAGAAATTATGATCAATTTCATTCTTTCACACCATAATATTACTGTATTGGGACCTTCTCTGAGGCTATCCCTTGAAGGTGAAGCAGAAGTGTGGGGTTACTGGATGAAGTTTATAGAGAAACTTATTGACCCTGGAGAGTAGTGGTGCCTGAAGCCACTTACTTACTTATCCCTACGTGTGTCAGACAAGAGTTCCTTCCTTTACCTTCCATTATGCGACTGATAAGAACTATTTATCACTCTTTTAACCCCATGGATAGATTCAACTGAGACAGAGACTAACAGGGAGAAAGACATTTCCTTACTAAGGAAAATTATGTTGACATTAGAGACGTCCTCTTGAAAATGATTCTGGATTATGATGATAGTCAAATGTCTGATTTCTATCATGCCTTTCAATTGAATAGCCATATAAAATAAGATGCAAAGTTTTAAGAATTATGGAAAATGGGAATAATGATCAATTATTTGTTGGCCCTAGGAAGTCTTTCTACTTACCAAAGACTATGGCCCATGAGGTGGGAAGATCATAAGAGAATCCCATTTCCCCCTCCCTTCTCCTACCTTTTCACACAAAATGCATATTCAGAGGCTTTTGGTAGTGGGGGAAAGAAGAATGGCTCTTCTCTTGGAGCTGTTTTATAAGGAAAAAAGGGCCATATTAGTTTCTTACCTCCTCCCCTCCCCTCACCTCACCAGTAAAAAATGTCTTCTAGCTCAACCCTTCATCAAAAGACACAAGAGGGCATCTTGACTAGGAACAGAAGCCTTGATATGATTTTGTATTTCTAAAGTTAACATTGAAGGACTAGGCATGAATAAGAAGCAAAGACTATAAGAACCATGAAGTTAGTAGCTTGGTGGGTTATAATTTTATCTTTTTAGCAAGGACAGAAAGACTCACAAATAATCTTATCCAGGAACAAATCTGCTCTTGTTAGTAAGAATCAGGAAGGGGGTGCCAAGAGATTTCTCTCTAAGATTATTATGTACTACATATAATAAGCTATAACATACTTGGCTCTTTGAAGGTTAAGCTCTTTGAAGTCCAATATCTATCAGAGAGTCTCTAACGTCTCTAATAATGAAAAACAAGTAAGAAAAGTAGCCTATAACTATATTTGGAAATTTATACTTATTCATAGAATTCCAGGTACAGAGGAAAAATAAGATTTAAAAACAATTTCACTCAGGAGTCTGAAGGGAAATTCATAAATTAACTGCTCTTAATTCTTAACAAATTTATAAATATAGAGATTATGGAATAATGCATAAAAATATTGTAGAAAAAAAGCCAGCTTAGAGGAAGTAAGAAGGGCAAGGAGTGGTGTTTATAAGCTAAGATAAGTCCTCAAGGCACCTACAGATGTGGTAGCATTACTAATGCTAGCATTAGAAGCAGCAAGGAGGGTAAGTGGCATCACAGAAAATTGGGTCCAACTCACTGAAGAGAGCAAAAGTTGAGAATACATGTATACTGCAGTAGAAAATGATGTAAAGGTAAAAATGAAGGGAGAGAATCTGTTACTACATACAGAATAAATTAAATCACATATACATTTAGTAATATATTTATAGCAATCAAGATATACTCATATGTACTTACATATATTCATATATAGATATGATGCATTCACATATCGATTAGATAAAATTCTTTGAAAAAAGTGATAAATTTGAGTAGGTAAGAGAATTTGCTCAAATTAGGTATGGATAAGAAATCTGTGCAACGCTGCAGGAAATGATTAAAATCTAGAAACCTACACTGAGATTTCTTTATATATCTTTTTATTATTGTTCCTCTATGTCAGAAATCAATCTAGAAATCATTTAGAATTCATTAGGAATATTATTTATGTTATGAAGATAACATAACTTATTCCTTGAGAGGCTATTGAGCTTTTGCATAGGGTCAGACATAAAGGGGTTTGATTTAAATAATCGCAGGAGTTGAATAGCATCTGTCAGGGAGTTCTACATTTTTGGCAGTTATAGGCTGCCTTTGCTCCGTTTAATGATCAAGATTTGACTTTGTTGGATTTTTTTCTTCTTAGTAAAATGAATGGTGCATCTTTCTTTAATTGTGATCCTCGTCAACCATTTGGCCCAGTAATGGTATGCAAATTAAACTCTTTAAAAATTAATGCTAACATTTATTAAATAATGCATCATACAAAAAGTTAATTTGAAATTCCAAGTTGGTCTCCCTCTCTGCTCATGAGAAAGTATTTTTTTGTGCCATCTTTATAACACATCTTTATAGTCTTTCTAAATACCTTGAATGCTTTTCCAGTATTTTGCAAAATTGTAACTATGGAGACTGCTCATAGAGACAGAAATTCTTTATATTTTTCTATTTTGATTTGTATAAACATTCAGATATTTCATTTCTATTACTGCTCTGACTTTCTAAACTTAAAAGTGCTTATAGATGTTTCCTTACCAAAATTTAAGGACTCTAATTAAGGTGTCTGTAAACTTAAACTGAACAAGCTTGCATTCACTTTTGATTGTCAGATGAGAATGTGTATCACATGTTAGTTTTGCACTTGTAAACCTTGTGTAATATCCCCACCCAGAAAGCAGTGAGCACTGGTACTCAGCCTTGTGCATTAGTGATTTTGCACATTTGATTTGGGAATTTTAAATGCAACTGTGACCATGATCAGCATAGTATGTGAAGAATGACCCTTTCTAGAGGCAGTTGGGTACAGTGTTAAGAACAAGAGTGCTGGAGCGTGACTACTGGTGTTTCAGTGACAGCCCTATCGGGTATGAGCTTTGTAGTCTCAGAGAAACTCCTTGACCTCCCTGGGTCTCAGTTTCTTCATCTGTGGAAACGACAACAACGATAGTACTTATCTCAAAGGGTTGTTATGAAGTTTAACATAAATAATAAAGTACTGATTCATAGTAGGCACATATTACCTATGAATGCATGATTCCTAACTTGAACATTTTCTTCTCACTAAGAAAACTAGCTATACTAAAGTGAATCTTCAAAGGATTTGACAATTATTTACTTTTGACTTGCCAACAATACTTTGTATTGTCTATAGAAATGGAATTTGAAAAAGAATGTAAAATTCTTCATTACAGCTGTTTCTTCTATTCACTGTGAATTACTAAAAAAAAAGAGAGAGCTTGTCCAATATGTCTTTATTTTAATAAACGTGCATTTAACAACTACTACATGCAAGGCTTTGAACTAACATTAAGCAGGGAAACAGAGAAGCGATATGGTCCTTATCCTCAAAAAGTTATCTTATAATTAGCAATAAAGATCTCAAAATATTAAAAGTTAATCATAACAAAAAATTTTAAAGATGTTTTAAGAATTCATAATAATGAAAAAGCTATCATGAGGCTGTAAATTAAACACCGAAAGGGTGATATAAACAATGTGTGCCTATTTTATATTTGGTTGTTTTTCATTATAATCTTTTTATTTCGTAAAATATGTGAAGATTCCATGCTAAGCATGTAGAAACAACTACAATCTCTATAGTTGGGTTGGTCTATGAGGGCTTCATGAAGGAGGACCTTGGGAAGACCTTGAAGATTGAGTTCCAAGAGCCTTCATCTCTTAGACTGCCTTTTAAGTGTTAATAAGCTATTTACATGTTTACATTGAAGGTGGGTATAATTTAAGGGCTCAATATACATCATGCTTCATTACTATTCCAATCTACCTTGCAGTAAGCTTACTGAGCTTTCACTAAGAAACAGGTGGATTTAGAAGACCATGAGTTTGATCATTTCAATAGTTCTATGTTTATTGAGGATGGAGTCTATACCCCCCACCCCAAAAAAGAAAAAACAACAACAACAACAAAAACAACCATGAATATGGCCTAGGCAGTAGGGATAAAGAGATGGATTTGTTGTTGGTTCCTGGCCTCCAGTTCCTCACAGAACATGTAACAAATGGTTTTTATGCTTTATGATACATGTAATGATAAGAGTGAGCCAGGGTTGTGATAAATGGGGGGAGTGGTGGGGTGTATGTGCCATAGGAGGCTTCAGACAGGAGCCAGGGTTCTTCATTCTCTGCATTCCTGAGTGGAAGCCAAGTAAATGTTTTAATTTTGAGTTAATTCAGAGTGTTTCTCAACTTCTTCCTTCTCACTGAACCTAAAGCTATGATCAGTGAGTCAAACGTGTGAAGATCAGTACCAATCAGCCAGGGGTCTGTGCAGCCATCACTTTTATTGACTGACACTTAGTGTCATTAGAGTTTGTTTCAAAAATGGCTTTGGGATTTAGATGGGTTGGTAGATAGTATAAATCACAAAAAAAAACTGTTACCAACTAATAGTTGATCTAAGCAAAAGCTGTTTGCCACTCATTTAAGAGAAAATTTTTTTTAAAAGGTTCATTTTTTTCTTCATTTATTTAATCACTTATGCATGTGCCTGGTTCTGTACAAGAATTTTTGGCTGATTTGGGAATGAACAAGCACATTTTATTTCTTCTCGGCTTCTTAAAATCCAGTATTTAGTGTTTAGTTGTCTTCCAGATTGCCAATGTCCAATAGCTGGTAAGAATAATTATCTCATAGGTAGGGATGTTGACCACTGCAATATGGTCTTGGATGCAGAGACCGTCTATAATGAGGGACACTTTCAAGTACTTTCAACTCATTAAACGTGGAATCGGTTTAATTGAAAAATAATATAAAAATAAACAAGCTATCAGTACTTACACTTAAGGACAGCACAGTCTAAATTCAAATGATAAAAGGACATTTATTGCTGCATCTTAAAGTCACTATAGTTTTACGTGATGATTGAGAAATGGGAGGATTTCTGAGAATGCCATTATTACTATTATTACCACTAATAATGATTGCCCAGTGCTTTATATTTAAGATCTCACAACAGGTACATAAGCATGGGCCCTATATTCAAAGGAGGAAACTGAAGCTGAGAAATGTTTAGTGACTTGCCTTCTGTCAGGAAGGAGTTGGTAAGTGGTAGAGCCTGTACTGTTTTGGATCTCTACTCGGTCTGTCAGGACTTCTTCTAATAGAAAAGAGATATTTCCAAATGGCCAAGGTTGCTTAGCTTCTATGCACTGAATTTTAGTCAGAATATCTGAAGGTTTTATTTTTTGTTTTTTTGAGAAGCCTGCTTTTTCCCTAAATTATCATGGGTTAGGTAGCTTGGTGCTGATGATCATGGAAGGTCAGTATCTCAGTCTATGTAACTTTTATAGAAACTACAAAAATTGTTCTGTACTTTCTGGAATCAAGACAAAAGGCACTGGATCAGGTACATGTGCAACATGTGTATTATATAAGGAAAAAGTTTAAATTCGTGCTAGGGGCAGCATGGCTAGTGATTACATAATTCCTGTCATTCTTATATTAGTCAGGGGAGGCCTTCTGGAATAGATCCTATCTCAGGGCCTGATTGAATGATGAGAGAGAGATAGCTGGCAGAGTTGGACGGGGTGTTTTTGCTGGCAGAGGCTGGGACTTGAAGGTGGGAGTTAGTAAAGAGCTTTGCAAAACATGTTTAAGAGAGCTGAAGGGATTAGTAGGGCCCTTGAACATGAGAGAAGTCAGTTATGTGCCTCCTTCAAGAAACATTTTGAAGCAGAATAAAGTTTTGTTTTTGTTCTTGATTTTAATACAGGAGTGGGATTCTGTTATAAACATGAGATTCATGCCATCACAGGTATTTTATGACTTTAACTATAGTTCAAAAGAAAGATGGCCTGATCAATTGTTGAGATCTGGGTATGGGAGTGTAAATTGGCAGAACTATTTTATAATTAACAAAAATGGTCTTGTCCAAAAATCCCTAGAAAACAGAGCCTGAGTCAAGAATTAAAAGTGATACTTTATTGAGGGGGTACGATTCTAGGGAGTGAAAGTGAGAGAGGGGGAAGGGACATTGTTATGGATAGGAAGCGATGCAAAGTGATGAGCTGCCACACTGGCCACTGCTTCCTAGTAAACCTGAGAGATAAAGGCTGCATCACATGGCAGGGGCACCCTCTTGGCCACACAGCATATTTCTTTCTGATCAGACCGTGTGGTGAAACTGCCTCAGAACACTCAGTGGGAGAGGAAAACGGGAGACTTCATCTGTCTGAATGTCTGCATTTCCCCTAACTTCTTTTTTATTGGTCAAATTTTATCCATTGGAACACCCCCGTCCCCAACACATACGTCCCTTAGCTGCTGAGAACACAGATCCTATACCCCCCAATGTGGCGTTACATTGAAGTCTAGTGGTAGTGAGAGAAACCAGGGATTCAGGATTCCTGGCTGGTCCAATGGCTGGCTCTAGAGTAGACCAGCAGAGCTGGATGACTGTTGAATGTGTCAGAGCAAGTGGCTGAGGTCAGAAGAAGGTGAGGAGGTGCAGAGTTAACACATTATTTCTGTTTATTATATGTCAAGCACACTAGCACTTTGCATACTTTATCATCTCTTGCTCTATTATTTTTTTAAATATATTTTATTGATTTTTTACAGAGAGGAAGGGAAAGAGATAGAGAGTTAGAAACATCGATGAGAGAGAAACATCGATCTTTCAGTCCGCAGGCCGATGCTCTATCCACTGAGCCAAACCGGTTTCGGCTCTTGCTCTATTATTATTTCCATTGTACAATGAGGTATTTGAACCTTAGAGAAGTTATTTGTCCTTAGATTTGAAACCACAAAGTTATTATTAGACTTTTCAGAGGGCATTTTTCCCCTTCCTTCCTTCCTTCCCCTTCCCTCCCTCCCTCCCTCCTTTCCTTCCTCGCTCCCTTCCTCTGTTCCTTCCTTCCTTCCTTCCTTCCTTCCTTCCTGCCTTCCTGCCTTCCTGCCTTCCTGCCTTCCTGCCTTCCTTCCTTCCACCTTCTTTCTTCATTCCTTCTCTCTTTGAGCTCCCTTGCTTTCTCATCTCACTCCCTGTTCCCTTTCCCTTCTACCACTCTTCTTTTCTCGTTGCCTTTTTACTCCCTTTTCCTTCCTTCTTCAATAAGTAATTTTAACTACTTACCAAACAATAAGAACTGGTCCAGTTGATGAGAACACACAGCCAACGTGGGTCCTTGTTCTCTTGTCTCTTAAAATCAAGTCGGGCCCTAACTGGTTTGGCTCAGTGGATAGAGCATCTCCTTCCTTCCTTCCTTCCTTCCTGCCTCCTTCCTGCCTTCCTTCCTTCCACCTTCTTTCTTTATTCCTTCTCTCTTTGAGCTCCCTTGCTTTCTCATCTCACTCCGTTCCCTTTCCCTTCTACCACTCTTCTTTTCTCCTTCCTTTTTTTACTCCTTTTTCCTTCCTTTCTTCAATAAGTAATTTTAACTACTTACCAAACAATAAGAACTGGTCTAGTTGATGAGAACACACAGCCAACATGGGTCCTTGTTCTCTTGTCTCTTAAAATCAAGTCGAGCCTTAACCGGTTTGGCTCAGTGGATAGAGCATCGGCCTGCGGACTGAAGGGGCCCAGGTTCGATTCTGGTCAAGGGCATGTACCTTGGTCGTGGGCACATCCCCAGCAGGGGGTGTGCAGGAGGCAGCTGATCGATATTTCTCTCTCATCGATGTTTCTAACTCTCTATCCCTCTCCCTTCCTTTCTGTAAAAAATCAATAAAAATATATTTTTTTTAAAAATCAAGTTGGGGGCAGAAAGGAAAAGCACACAATAAAAAGGTAAACAAAGAGCCAAAATATTTTCATGTGGTGATTTCTGTTAGAAAAAACACAAGACAGGATAAGTGAGGAAGATTGAAAGGGTATAAAGGGTTGGCACAAAGGAAGATGCTTTTCTAAATAGTACATTCAGTAAGGTCCTCTCTGTAAGGAGGGCACATCTGTCCTGGTACCTGACTGATGGTAAACAGCAGAGAGGCCACTCTGGCTGCTAAGTGGAGGATGGACTCTAGAAGCTGCTACTTGGGAGGCTATGGGGATGAACTTGGGCAAAGATGACAACAGTTTGGACTAGAATGGCAGCATGGAGATAAGAAATGTGGGTAGGTATAGTATGGAATTGGGAAAAGGAGCCAAATAGCAGTCTAAATGATTTCTCCTAGGCCTTTGATATAAGCAATAAGATGAGTGGTTGTTCTGTTTATTGATATGAAAAAGATGAGGGGAAGTAAAGGTTTAGTGTAGGGGATAACAAGTTCTATGTTTTATTGTGTTAAGATTGAGATGTCTATCAACCAGATAAATGGAGGTGTGGGGGAACTGTTGAATACAAAACCCTGGAGTTAGGAGAGAGATGGACACAACATTAAAATGTGGAAGTCACTGGCATAGAGATGATATTGAAAGCCATAGTTCATTTAGACAAAATGATTTTAACAAACAGTAGGTATAGCAAATGCTGTTCTTGAGATTTTTCTTTTTTCTTTTCATTTTTATTTACTCTGACTATATTTTCACTTCTAAGTATGAAAACTATTTACACATCCTATTACCACTATAAAGTTAGTGTTTCTTATGCATATTAATTTTTCTGCTGAAATACCAGTAATGTAGTGCTTTCCTAGTATCCCATATACATTATTCCCATATAATGCCAACAAGGCATCAGTGCCCAAATGCTTTGGGGCATTGCTCTAAAATGTCTTTCCCTCTCAGGGATTCCCAACATTATTATATTAAAGAAAAATCCTAGAGCAAAAACAGCTTTTTAACTTTGCTTAACTCAAATGATTCCAAAGTCATTTGAACTTGGACCCTTCTTTCTCCATTGGGAATATTCTTGGAAAAATGCAAATCTAAAGGTATTCTATTACATTTAAAAAATCTTCAGAAGATCTGTGAGAACTAGAAGAAAGGCACGAGATAAAAAAAAATCCAATCATTTCACTTTATAAACAGTATTACTAGACTGAGATAGGGCAAGAGACTTATCAAAGTTCATACTAGCAAAAACTTTTCAAGTTAGCAAAGAGACAGAATTTTAATCTCATTCTCAAAACCTGTAGTTCTTGTCATCACATTTTGCTTTCTTTCAAAAATAAGTTATAGAAGCTAAAGATTCCCTTTTCTACATCTTATCTATTGCTTATGGTTTCTTATTGAGAATGACATAGTGTATGGGAGACTATGTTTCAGAATTATTTATTTAGAATTCAGTATTAACACTGAATGGTGTGGGAAGTGGACAGTCGTCAGCACAGCAGCCATAGTTCTTGGTCTCACAAAACTCATTGCCCATTGGGGATGATTAGACATAAAATAGACAAATAATCAGCGAAGAAGCAATTACAAATCTGGACAGATAACAGGACAGCTGCACACTGGATTCTGTGAGTGGAAATGAAGGGGGAAACCTATTTAGTAGATAGAGGTCTTAGGAAGGTTTTTGGTAGAGAGGACACATTTAAACCAAAAGAGAAGCCAGCTGTGCAAAGAACCAAGGACGGAGTGTTCTAGATAGAATACTCACACCGTGTGAGGACTAAAGGAAGGAAAGGACTTTTCAGGATGAAACAATGGATCAGGAGGCTTTGACCTGGTGAATTAAGGAAACCTTGTTGGAATGAGTTTGGAGAGGTCAGCTGAGGCTATATGATTTATTTTAGCTCATTGTAGAACACAACAAACCATTGGATTGTAAGGAGGCTAGGAAGCCATAGCTTCAAACAGTGACCTGGAGGCCACCTGATGACTTCACCGGTGATAGGTTCTAGGCAGTTGCTTCAGTGGAATTCTGAGATGGCAGTTCCCACCAGCTCAGCATGCCAAAGGACTACAAGCCTTGTGGAAGAACATGGGAATACTTGTTGATGGAGCATGTATGTCGCTGATAATAGGAAGCCTGGTGTGGGAGAGCACCAGGTTAGGAATGGTACTGTCAGCATGGTGATATGGGAAGGGGAGGAGGCCTATCCAGTGATGCAGATGAGATAGCAGACGGATCCTCCTGTGGTTGTTGCTGTTGACCTTGAAGATGAACCTTCAGCCTTCAGCCACAGTGAATATAATGGCAGAGCAGGCCAGAGATAATCATGGCAGAGCAGGCCCTTGCAGTTGTTAGGCCAGAACTAAAATGTATCTTGTCCTTGACATAAACTTTATATGACGTGATTCTGGAGGGTCCATGATGAGAAGGGTCTTTGTCACATGGCTAGTAGGGCAGGTAAACGTGATGTGGCTGTGGTTAGCACCATTGTGCAGGCTGGATCAAAAAGATTCCATGTGAAATGGACCCTTTTGGCACCTACTTTCATCCTTCAAATAAGGATTTCCCTGAGACATTCTGAGTATGCCCTTTTCCGACAGAACAGTTGTATTTTCTTTTCATCACAGCAACTGAATAAACTTCCTCTGAATATAAGCTCTATTTTCTGAGTCATTATTGCGAATTATTTTCCCCATACAGATTTCCTTCCTTCCTTCCTTTCCTCCTTCAGTGTTTACTGATTGTCAACTTGGTGCACACATGATCCTTGACAATGGAGACAATGGAGATAATGCATAAGGTAGAAAAGATTCCTGCTCTCTTGGAGCCGACATTCTCAGTCTAGGCATATCTCACAATGTTAAGTTAGACTTTTCACTACAAAGAATTATCAGAGATTTGTAATGTTTGAAATCTGGCGAATAAGGTAGAAAAGATTCCTGCTCTCTTGGAGCCGATATTCTCAGTCTAGGCATATCTCACAACGTTAAGTTAGACTTTTCACTGCAGTCAAAGAATTATCAGAGATTTGTAATGTTTGAAATCTGGAATAGAACCAAAATTTTATTTTACATTTGCAAATGATTTGTGTTTACCAAAATATTGTTTCTATTGTGGTAACTGGATATTAGGAGGAGCTAATTAGTCACACAATTATTTTGTAATTAAGCACGAGAACATCAGAATTATTTCTTTCCAAATTAGTGATTCAAAGATTTATCTATAAGGATGTTTATCTTAAAATTTTAGAATAACTGAATGTGGAAAAAATCGGACAAAAGTAAAATAAGTGGTGATATGATGCAATGTTGTGTGTCTGTTAAAAATCATGCTTTTACAAACTCATAGATACAGAGAACAAACTGGTGGTTGTCAGGTAGGAGAGGGTTTGGAGGGGCCTGGGTGAAAAAGGTGAAGGGGTCAAGTACAACTTTGCAGTTACAGAATAGTCGCAGGAATGTAAAGTACCACTTAAGAAATATAGTCAATAATATTCTTATAACCATGCATGGTGTCAGGGGTACACTAGACTTAGCAATGGGATCCCTTCATAAGTTATATAGATGTCTAACCACTATGATGTACACCCCAAACTAATATGTTGACTGTCATATATAATTGAAAGTTTTTAAAAAGGAATAAAAGATAAAAATCATGCTTTTAAAGAAGCAATATTACACAGTGATTAAGTCTGTAGACACTGGAGGCAGATGCTTTGGGATCTTGAGGAGTTTGCCACATATTTTTTCCCATAAAAGGTTACGGCTTTCTCTCCAGACGTGTATGTGTTAATCACCCTCATTCACTTCCACAATTCCTTGGCATAAATTGCACAGATATATGATAATTCGTTGAATCATCCCCATATTCATGGATATTTGACCTGTTTCCCATACTTGTTTACAAACAGCGCTGAAGTAGACATCGTCGCACACATACTTCGGTGTACATGGGCTGACGTTTAAATAGGATCGAATGGGAAAAGTGGGATTGCTGACTAATTGTTCTGTGCATTCATAATTTTGAGAGCAGGTTTGAACCACTTTCACTCCCCACAATTATGAAGCTGATTTCCCTAGCCTAGGCCTTAGAGTTTAGTACTGTGCTTAACAAATGACCATGTTATAATATGGCCATTTATACACGCATTAAATCTCTTTTGGAACTGACACTTTTAGCTCTCTATTTCTTGCTGAGTTAGTAACTAACACTCTTTGCTTTGGCATTCTGCTGCTCACAATGGCAATATCAACAGAATTGGGGGGGGGGCTTTGTATTAAATAATGCAGTGTAACATGTCAGCACTGCATCTGGCAGACTAAAACACTCAGCAGTGAAAAGCACCAATGGTGAGTCAGACCGCTTCTGTTCATACTCCCGCTCAGCAATTTGCCAGCTGTCTTCACCTCTCTGTGTCTCAGTTCACTCACTTGGAAAAAAGAGGTAATAGTTGTACCCACCTCCAGGGGTTGTTGTGAGATAAGTCAGAACACATAGTAAAAACTTTGGGCACTCAGTCTGCTCTTAAATGTGCCATGCCAGCACGGCCAAGGGTGAACCTGAGGAGGGGCAGTGAAGGATTGAAGAAAAGACAGACAAGAGAATACAGCTGGGGCTCGGTGGATCTCCCGTGCCTGGATGAGGACACAAAAGACCCAGCCTGCAAGTGGGTGCTTTATTTTATGGTCTGATTAAAACAAGGGTAGATTAACATGTATACAAATGTTCTTGTTTTGACAGCACTTGCTGCACCTCCCACAGCCCATCAGCTACTTAGGAAGGAATTAGGGAGGGCTACAAGGTCAGGCTTAATTATGCTAGGAGAGCTCTGCCCTCCAGGCTGGGACTTGTTTATGGCCCTGCCACAGGTCAGCCCGAGGCTGGACCCTAGAGCCATTCCCTACACTTAAATGTTAGTGATCAATTGTATTATTCCTATAAGTATAATTTTTCAACATTCTCTCATTTCTCAATTCCTCACTACTACAAAAAGTGCCGCAGAGATATTCTATGTAAAACTTTGGCAGATATTATTGATTATTTTATTAGTATAGGTTCCTAGAAGTGACAATTCTGGATCAAAAAGTATACACCAATATTTATTAAATGCTCTTGATAGATTATATTCAAATTTCTTTCAGAAAATGTATTGATTGATTCATTTTTATCAATTTATACTCCCACCAGCAGTACACAAGTCAAGACCTAGCTCAGCACAACCCTGTCAGTGTTCAAAGGTACAATACAGATTCTGATCTTTTTCAAACTAAGAGTAGAGTTAGAAACTCATGATTGTTTTCATCTGCATTTCTATAGGTATTAGAGAAGTTTAACCATTTTTCTTTGAAATGGTTGTCATTTGTATTTCTTCTATGAAATGTTTGTAGTATTTTTCTAGTGTTTAATTGAGTTTTAGTTTTTATTTATTAATTCATAAGAGATTTTTAGGCTTTACCCTGGCCCTGACAATATTGCATGACATAAATATTCAATCATACTTTTCTAGGAATCCCTTAAGCCCTTCTGCTAACTGCCGAAATTCTTTAGTTTCCCAGTTTTATATTCCTAAGAGGGTGGTCGGATAGTCAAACTCGTATTTTTTAACCTAATGATGCATTCCAGACTATAGAAGAATATGTCTCTTATAAATCATATGTCCTGATTCAAAAACGATGGCCCAGGGAAAAGGGATCACATGGTACAAAGGATAACTACAGCCATTCAGTTGTTTGTGCCAAAGGTAGCTTCCCTTAGCTGGAGAATGTGCAGACCATAAAACGCATCTAGTTTATATCACACACATTTTATTTTTCTAAATAGTCAATTTCCTCAACATCTTTATTGAATTCTTTCTTTCTCCCATTACCTATACACCTTTATCAAATATTAAATTCTCTATACACTAAGGCCTATTTTGATGTTCTTTATTCTAATTCATTGATCTACCTATCAATTCTTATTCCAATTACGTAATGTTCGATCATGTTTTTATTTCTATCACACAATTGTTGGAGGTGACCCTCTTTTCCTATCATTTTTCACAATTATGTTTATTACTCTTTGGATTTTAATTCAAGATGAAATATAGGGAACTTTTCTAAAGGCTTTTCTCAAAAAAATGGTCAAGTCTATTAACTAATTTTGGGAACATTGACATTATTTCCAATACTATTCATTTCTTATAATATTATATTATTATCATCATTGAATATTGCTGGTGAAATAGTCTCTGATTTCAAATTTATTAAGATTCTTGTTGAACCTTGAAAGTGATTAATTTTTATAGATGTTCCAAAGATATTTGAAAGAGAAATATTTGATTGGTATAAGCATATAAATTTTATAATTTAAATTCTCTGTGTCCCTATTCTTAAACTTTGTATTATAAAAAAATTCAAATATTTTCAGAAGCATATAGAATAGTACCATAAACCTCCATTTTTTTCTGACAATTAGCATCTCACATACAGCTAGCTTTGTTTCATTTTTACCCTTAATATATCCCCTATTCCTGAATTATTTTAAGTAAATCCTCAATATCATATAATGTTATGTATAACATATATCTCAAAACATAAAGACTCTTTCAGAATACAATCATGATATTATTGGTTATATATAAATATATAACTATAATAATATTGCACCTAAATAAAACAAACAATAATTACTACCAAATATGGGTGTTCAAATTTTCAATTATCTCATAATTTTTTTGGATCAGTTTATTGAGTCCAAACATTGTAACTGGATTTTGTGCTCCCATGTTTCTTTTACTCTATAGATTCCTTCTTCGTCTCTTGCTGTTATTTACTTCAACTAGAGGCCCGGTGCACGAATTCGTGCACGGGTGGGGTCCCTCTGCCTGTGGGTGATCAGGGCCAATTGGGGCTGTCTTGCCCAGTCCTGATCAGGGCCAATGGGGGGGGCTCCAGGGCATGTCCGGCCTGTTTCGCCCAGTTCCTAGCAGCCAGATCCCAGCAGCAAGTTAATCTACTAGTCAGAGCATCTGCCACCTGGTGGTCAGTGTACATCATAACAACTGGTCAAGCAGTCCACCAAATGGTCGACCACTCAGTCGGACACTTAGCATATTAGGCTTTTATATATAGATAGATTGTTTGTAGAAGAAACCAGGTGGTTTATTTCATCATTTCCCACAGCCTGGATTTTGTAGATTGCATCCCTGTGGTCCCATTTAAAATGTTCCTCTGTCCCCTATTCCCTGTAATTTTATAAGTAGATAGAAATGCTTGATCAGATTTCTTTCTTTTTCAAGCAAAATGACTTCCCTGTGGGGGTGAGTTCCTCCGTCAGGAAGCACTCATGCCTGTGCCTGCTCTTTGTGACGTTAGCATTCTTCACTCACAGCCCAGCTTCATCATTCTATTAGGAGCAGCAAAGTGATGAGATTTTTGCTTGTTTGTTTGTTTTTGTTAATCCTCACCCTAGGATATTTTTCCATTGATTTTTTTTCTCCTTAGGGAGAGTGGAAGAAAGGGGGAAAGACAAAGAGAAACATCGATGTGAGAGAAACACATCAATTGATTGCCTCTTGCACAAGCCCAGACCAGGGCCTGGACCAGGAAGGAGCCTGCAACTGAGGTACATGCCCTTGACTGGAATCGAACCCGGGACCCTTCGGTCCACAAGCCAACGCTCTATCTACTGAGCCAAACCGGCTTAGGGCAGTGGTGAGATTTTTAATTTCATTTTACTTATTTATTTATTTTATTTTTAAAATATTATTTATTTTATTACATAAGTTCTTCTTCACCTATTAATTTCCTTAAGATAAAATTTTCCCTCATTATCCTTTGATTTCCTTGCTGTACATGTAAGAAAATCACGAGAAGTCTTTTTTTATTATTGTATCACTATTTTTGTCCTATCTAAAATGTAAAAGTTTAGTGAGACTTTAAAGGCTATGAAAAAGGTATTTCTATACACTTTTAAAAAAATTTTCTAACACTTTTTTTTCAATGGTACTAATAAAGTACTCTTCTGTCCTCTGTATTTTCTGCAATTTGGTAATTAAATCTAAATTAGTAACAGTTCTAATATAGTACTATGCAAACTATTCAAATACCTTGAATAGTATTAATATAGTACTATTTGGCACACAAGCATTTGTCATACCTTTAAAGTCCTTTTCATTAATCTGAACTTATATCCTTTGTCAGGGCTTGTGGTGGGAAGAGGGTGGCAAATTTTATTTTGTCTAAAATTAACAATGCCATATGACTTTAATTTGATTTAAATATTTCTGACAAATTATGCTCATATTTCTTTTTTCTTTTTATTATAAAAAGTAATTCTAATTAAAAATTCAATAATACAGAAATTTATGGAGTGAAAACTAAAAGGTTATGCTACTTCTCCAATGTTTACTTCTTAGGATAAATAATCATTGTCTAACAGTTTGGTGTATATGCTGTTGGATATTTTTCTATGTTTATATAGATATACAGACATATAATACACATATCTGCACACATTTTTCTCTATTTTGCCTTGGTTTAATATATCATTAGTCGTATCTCAGTACTTCTTTTTTGAACTTATTTTTCAGTGGGTGCATTGTATTCCATAGGATGGATGTTTTACCATCGGCTATTGGGGAACAAGTTGTTTTTCTCATAACTTATATAAAGATGTGTCTGTGTGGATACTTTTTAAAAATGAAAATGTTCTCTAAGAGAGTATATACTTTACATGTTGTAAGCACTGAGAAATTGCCTTCCAAAAAGGTGGTAATCCTTCGCTCTAAGTATGAGGGGTGCCCTTTGCCTCACACCCTTGCCAACACTATGTATCCATTCTTTTAAAACATTTGCTGATTTGATGGTGGAGGTAGGGGGGTGGAGACTTGTTATTGGTTAATTTGCAATATCCTGATTACCAGTATAGTTGAAGATTTTTATTTGTTCCACTGTGTTTATATGTCTTGTTTGAATTGTAGGTTCACATCTTTTGTCTGTTATGTATTCAAAGGTATTTTATTGTCAAGTTGGCCAAACTTTGGTTTGTAGCTATTCACCAACTTTCAGTTAAGGTTAACCTGAAAGTCTGATTAAGCATTTGGTTATTATAAGATTAGAGGTTCAGTGCACAAAATTCATGCACTCGGGAGGGAGGGGTCCTCAGCCCGGCCTGCACCCTCTTGCAGTCTGGGAGCACTCAGGGGATGTCCGACTGCCATGAAGGTGGGGGAGGCTCCTGCCACCGCCACTGCGCTCGCCAGCCATGAGCCCAGGTTCTGGCTGAGCGGCGCTCCCCCTGTGGGAGCGTACTGACCACCAGGGGGCAGCTCCTGGTGGTCAGTGAGCATCATAGCGACCAGTCATTCCACCGTTTGGTCAATTTGCATATTAGACTTTTGTTATATAGGATAGCAGAGAGTTTGCATTTGGCATACTCTGGGAAGACAGTGACGGGCAATGTTTTGTGTGAATCTTTTGTGAAAACTCAAGGGTCTACTCTGGTGCATATAGAATGTAAGTAGAAAATCTTTTATCTTATTTTACCTCATAAAGATGGCAAACTGCAAGGTGGTATATGCAGTTAGCACCAATAATTTCCCATAGGGAACTGCTGAATTTGATGCCTGTAGCCCCTTGGTGATTTGCTAGAAAGTAGAAGTAGCAAAAGTGTAGCAGGCTTGCCAATACTTCTCTCTTATGCTCTCATGTGACATCACCCACCAATCCTGGCAGGCTTTCCTCTTGAGCCTACATATAATCTACACATAACCACCATACTTCTTTTTAACGTAGTTCTCCTGGCTCATCTCTAATTAATGTGCACAAATAATCTAAATGAAATTGATTTACAGTCCCCAGCATGTACCCAGGCTCATTAGAATTTAAGCTCCAATAGAGCATGGATATGTTTGTCTTGCTTATTAGTGTTTACAACAATATCTGGAACATACTATACACTCAATAAACATTTGTTGAATTCATGGAGAAATAATAAATTTAGATAAAATTTTCTCAAGACAGATTCCAATATTACATTCACAATAGCATTTTGTTGTTGTTGTTAATCCTCACTGAGGATATTTTTACATTGACTTTTAGAGAGAGTGGAAGGGAAGGGGAGAGACAGAGAGAGAAACATCAATGAGAGAGAGAGATATCGATTGGTTGCATCCAGCACGCAACCTGACCAGGGCCAGGGATCGAATCTGCAACTGGAGTACATGCCCCTGACTGGAATTGAATCCGGGACCCTTCAGTCCCTGGACTGATGCTCTATCCACTGAACCAAACCAGGTAAGGCCAGAATAGCATTTTAAAAAGCATTTATAGATTATTTATGCATTAACTTCTGAGTCACTATACTAGTTCTAAGGTTATTGAGGAAAATTTTTGATGCTATTTGTATATGACAGGTTTGTTGTAACAATTTTTTTTTACTGGAAAATACAATTCTTTTGAATTACTATAAATAATAACAATTGCAACAGAAGCATTAATGGAAAACAGCTGTATTTTCAAACACCGTCGGCATCATCAGTATGATTAGCATCCTCTAGTTCCATTCCTTCTGAATTTTCAATTTGACTTTAGACCAAACTTGACAGCAGGTATGACTGTGACTAAATTGAACTAGATGGTAAAGCTTATACCCTATTTTTCTAAGGTCAGCATCTTTTATGATCCGTATGTGAATGTGACACTGGGAAATTTGCTTTCAGGCTGACTTGACCAAAGGGCAAGCATGGTCTCTGGTTTCTTTCTTCCTTCTTTTCTTTCTTTTTCTTTCTTTCTTTCTTTCTTTCTTTCTTTCTTTCTTTCTTTCTTTCTTTCTTTCTTTCTTTCTTTCTTTCTTTTCTTTTCTTTCTTTCTT
>NW_005370223.1:7560620-7586136 GCF_000412655.1 Myotis brandtii
CGTCCCTCCCTCCTTTCTTTCTTTCTTTCTTTCTTTCTTTCTTTCTTTCTTTCTTTCTTTCTTTCTTTCTTTCTTTCTTTCTTTTTTTCTTTCTTTCCTTTCTCTTTCTCTTTCTTGCTTTCTTTTGTCACTGAAGCTTTGGTGCTGACACAGATCAGGGCAAGCAAAGTCTATGGGACTTGTTTTGAATTGCTTAAAAATTGTAGCTCAATTCAAAATTCAGTAAGGTGGGAATCAGAATAAGGAGGAAAAGCAAATCATTTCCTGCAGAGATGGGAAGCGGTTCAGGTGTGTGGCCTGGTGTCGGATTTCCCTCCCCAGGGGCTCCTTACACGTGGCCACTTAGTCTACAGCCTCAGCTTGATTAATTTTCCAGACGTCTCGGTTACCTTCCTCATCAATCTTATTTGAAAACTAACCATGTCTCCAACATTCACTTTCAAATCGTCTCTCACTACTGTAGGAAAGTTTCTAGTTGACAAGGTGGGACGCGTACTCATTTCATTCTGTTAGGTCAGTGTTTCTGTCATGACGTAGATGCCCACCACCAAAAATCATCAGACTCGAGAGGGTGGTGAGTGCCTTTGCCACATGGTCGCATGGCTATTAGGTGGCAAAGCTCTGTTTTTCTCACTCCAATGCAAATGCACTCCCAGTAAACCACTGCTGCTTGAAATCACATAACTGGGACTATTTTCTTTGAAATCCTCACCCAAGGATGTTTTTTAAAAATTTATTATAGTCGCCGAAACCGGTTTGGCTCAGTGGATAGAGCGTCGGCCTGCGGACTGAAAGGTCCCAGGTTCGATTCCGGTCAAGGGCATGTACCTGGGTTGCGGGCACATCCCCAGTGGGAGATGTGCAGGAGGCAGCTGATCGATGTTTCTCTCTCATCGATGTTTCTAACTCTCTATCTCTCTCCCTTCCTCTCTGTAAAAAATCAATAAAATATATTTAAAAAAATTATTATAGTGAGAGATAGATAGAGAGAGAGAGAGAGAGAGAGAGAGATGAGAGATAGATAGATAGAGAGAGAGAGAGAGAGATAAAGAGAGAGAGATTACTTGCCTCCTGCAGGAACCTTGACCAGGGATGGAACCCGCAACCTAGGTATGTGCCCACTGGAATGAAACCCCAAACCTTTATAGAGTATGGACGGCACTCCAACCAACTGAGCCACCTGGCCAGGGCCACTGTAACTATTTTTAAAAATAAAATAAAAAATGGGGGGGGGATACACCATAAATAGAAAAAAAACATATTTTTATGGCCACTTCAAATGAATGCACAAATGACCAGATTGTAGTTAGGTATTTCCCTTGTGAGGGTCTTATTCATAACTATCTCATGCATAAATGAATACTTCCTGGGCTATTTTGTTCCGAACTTGGCTGCTCCCCGCTTTGTTGAAGGTTCGGGAGCTGAGATTGAAGCATCTCTTCCTTAGAGCTGAACTCAATTTGCAGTTCAGATCATTTCCTCGCTAGCAGTGAAAAAAGCACTCCAATAACTTGGTGACAGTAACTATTTGACCAGGCATGCATAGTAATCATTAGATTATTTATGCCTTCCATAACGGAATTTAATCCAAAGGCTTTTACAATCCCCTGTCTTCCCAGTAATTAATCTATAAAATCACGCAAGTGCAAGTGCTTGGAATCTCTAAGAATGTGTAATTATTTTGCATTCCTTAGCAGTGGCATGATTATTTTACTGTGGAGGAACCACAGTGGTGCGGAGACTGACTCTGTGGAATGTGCAGAAATTGGGATTTCTAAATGATGATCATTTTATTTTTTTCAGGAATTTCTCCTGGCTATGGAATGCCTGAGAGTCTTAAAGATTGGCTTTCATTACACGCTGGGAAACACCTTTATACATACATTTAAGAACTGTTGCAACCTTGAGTTTGAAATTGGTCCTCAAGGGGCAAAGCCTGGGGACTGGGGGAATAATGTTCACTTTTGACATGATAACCTGGCTGTCTATGGCACAGTGTTTGGTTTTATAGAATTCAACCGATTCCCATTCTTCCTGAAAACGGGGTTAGGCTGCCAATCACAGCACTCCGGCCTGGAGAGTTCTCCAACTGATGCCTGAAGACTCGGGCATCACCTTATTCCCAGGAAGTTCTGATGATTTAAAACAGGACAGCAGCACGGATCATAGTACTAAATGCTGATGACAGTATCAAAACTAAGACTAGCTAATCCTCACAGAACCTAAAAGGTTCTGGGTACTTTTATTAACTGAAAATCAATCCTTTTGTGTGATTCAATTAAAAACATCAATAAAAATCTTATTTCAAAAGTCACGAGTAGAGTATCTACCAGTACAGCACACACCGTAGATAGAAAACTGCTCAGCCCCCTCTGAATTGCCTGTTTTAATAAGTATTCAGAAATTAGACTCAGACTTCAAAAGAAATTGTAAGGAATTGTTAGCAGGTTTATTAATGTTTTATGTTTTATTAAAAGTTTGGGTGTACATTTCACAATGAGCAACATCAAAAATCAGACTTTCTGCCTGTAATTTTGCTTCCTCCTGTCTTTCTGCCTTTGGGATTCACTCTTTTCCTTTCATCAGCTGCCATTTTCAGCAGCATGCAGTAATTTCATGGCTCATTGCAAGCGCTGAAAACCTTTGAAACCACAAATGCTAACCTACCTGGCCTGCAGCCATTTAGGAAGAGATTAATTTAGCAAACAGAAGCAAAACACTTTCTACTTCTAGCCTGTGCATAATTTCACTTCTATCTATATTTATTTTACAGTGAGCAGCGTAATGACAATTTCAGTAATTGCAACTCTATAAAAATTTGCCTACCTAGCTTATCTCGCTATCACAAGACTGTGAGTCAGTCAGATTAGAGAAAGTACAGCATGTGAAACAGCACTGGGCGCCTTCCAAAAATACGGGCCTTCTATAAAAACTCAAGTGATGCTTTGCACTTGTTTGTGTTCTTATCTATTGGGCAGCGGTTTCTTCCTGATGTTTTGATTGGGACGTGTGTGCGTTCCTCTTTAATTCATGGTGATTTATGGGGGCGCTCTCCTTACAAACAGACCCATGGATTTGGAAGACTAGAAGCGCCAGCCCATTTCTGCAGACTTTGTTATAAATGGCTGTTATGTTGCTGTCGAGCAATTTGAACAGCAGAGAAAGTCCATCTGGGACAAATTTAAGCTATCATGCTTGGAAAGATGTCAAGGACTAAATTAGCCCACAAACTGTTAGCTAAAAATAAAAAAGTTTTATTGTTTCTTGTCGAACTTAAAAATCCCACCATTGAAATTAACACCAATTATACCTATTGTATATGCATATGCAACATTTCCCCTAAGGCATCATTTGCTGCTTCTTTTTATTCATTTGTAGGAGAGAGAGAGAGAGAGAGTGAGTTGTTTAGCAGATAATGAACCCATGGAGAAATAATGACTCAAGCAAAATAATATTTAAGAATTAAGAGAAGACATAATGAAAGTTAAAATCAGCCAATATACCAGACAAAAAAAATCACTTACACTATGTAACCAGTAAGAGGCATCATGAAGGAATTAAATACGAGGGGGAAGAGGAGCATTCAGTGTGAAGCTGTTAACATCAAGCCTTGTAGCTGGGATTTAACGTTGAGGGGTTTTCTATCTATGCAAAGGATAGGACAAGAATGTCAGATTGCTAAGTGATTCTTTTCTTAGATCAGCTACCAGGGGGCCTCTCTGGAGAAGTGTTGTATAAGGAGTAAATCAGAAATGAAAATTAAAGGTTGAAGCTTCCATATTATGGTTTTGTTTTTCCTCAAGAAGAGAGGGACTTGGAAGTCATTAAATGACCTTGAGGTGTGGGGTTGTTTCTCCAGTCCTCTGATAAAAGATCATTGCTCACTATCCTAGGTTGCAAAAAGCATTGCTGCCAGTAAAACAGAACAATATAATAAAAAAGGAGAAAATGGAGAACAGCCAAGCTCTATACAGAAGGCATTTCTTTGTGGATACTGCAGCTTTTCCATTTTATACATTCCTCATTCTCAAGTAATAGCAATTGAACATAATTCTCCACTTCTTTACTGAGATTTGAATAGTCTCTCCCCTATAAATGAAATTCTATGACATTAAACTTGTTTAGGCACTGTTTTTATATTAGCTAATTCATTTAAGCATTGAGATACACAGACGGCAGTGGGATGACTGGCCAACCCCCACAGATGTACACCTCCAATCTGCCATCCCATAACATTCATAAAATATGTCAACACGTCCTGGAATTTTTCCATGGTTTATGTTATACTATTGGTGCTCATGGCATACTGGCAAAATATTTCATGTTGAAATCTGTGCTACTAAAAAAGAAAAAGGAAATTCTATGTTATGAGGCCATTTGCAAAAGTACTTGATCAATACCCTTCACCTATAAAAAGCACTTAAATTAACACACATTGAACAAGGAATCACGTTCATGTGTCTGGGTGTTGTATAATAAGTAGCCGTTCATTTCTTTAAGCAATTGGTGGTAATTATATTTCTTAATGATCATTTTAAAAATGCAGTACATCTTTCCACTACTGCCTAAAGAATCACAATATCATGATAGAATCAACGTAAGAACAGAAACATATTCACATCCGATGTTGGTTATTCTGCAGAAATAGATTTTTAAAGCAAATAATATTTTTTGGTGAAGAGTGTTATGAGTGGCAGGCGACTACCAGTGGTGAACATGTCACAGACTAAAGTAGAAAATAATAGATTCTTATTTGTGGAGATAGATTGGTGAGGTAGCATGTTCCCTTCACAACGGAGTGTTTGCTTCCGTGTTGTTGGAAGCTGCATCCCGCTGAGCTCTGAATCAATGTCCAGAGGCCATGCGCAGCCGGTCCTTTGGGATGGGCAGTGAGAGAGAACTGCTCTGGCCCTCCAGGAGCCTCAGGTCTTGAGAAGCTCCAATTTATGTCATTTTTTTTTCATTTTATCTCCCAAATTTTGAAGATGACACAGTTTCAAGGGTCATTTTTGTTAATTCATAAGTGTCTGATGACAAAAAAGTCAAAGAGGTGGTGTCTCAGAAGGCAGGGGGGCTGCAGAGCTTGTTCTGATAACCACTGCACCATCCTGCCCTTATAACCACTGCACCATCCTGCCCTTCACAGGCGATTGTTCTCTCTGATGCCTGTCGTCAAGAGCAACATCTTTCTGGCCATTCTCTGCTTTAGCTTGTTAGTTTTAACTGCTTTTGCTTTGTTTTAATTCTGATCTTTACTCCCAAACTGAAAACACCTCTGAGTCTCCTCCGCAGACCTATTCAGTAATGTGGAAGGCCCTGGTGTTAGTATCATGAAAGCAGACAAAGCACTCTGAATAGTTTTCCAATATTGGTGATCACAATGGTTTGGGGTAGTAGCAAAGGACAGAGTTGTTAATGAGACTCTGTGATATAAAAATAGATTATTTTATATATCTTCTGCTTATTACTGCAAGCCAGTCCGCCCTCATGTTCCCTACAGTTTTATAGAAAAGACACTCACAATATAAGAGTTTTAAAATGCATGATTTCAAATATTTGGTCTGCACGGTTCCAATCCAGCTGTTGTAGACACTGCTTACTTTCTCTCCATTGCCTTTCACATTTCTCTGGATCACTCTCTGAAAAGAATCTCTAGTACAGTGATGGCGAACCTTTTGAGCTCGGCATGTCAGCATTTTGAAAAACCCTAACTTAACTCTGGTGCCGTGTCACATATGGAAATTTTTTGATATTTGCAACCATAGTAAAACAAAGACTTATATTTTTGATATTTATTTTATATATTTAAATGCCATTTAACAAAGAAAAATCAACCAAAAAAATGAGTTCGCGTGTCATAGGTTTGCCATCACTGCTCTAGTAGATGTTGGTTTCCTTTATTTACATATTCTAGTGAGGTTCTATACAAATTACAAATATTCCCTATATTTATAGTTCTTATAATCCAGGGTCTCATGTGGTAAGTTTATACTCTAAGCAATAGCTAAAAGAATGTTGCCATCATAGATTTTTTTTCCCCACTTCTTCCTAGCTAATTATTTTTCTCCATCCTTAGCAACCTCTTGAGTTTGGAATTAAAAAGATAAAATTAACCAATTTCTTTCAACTTAAAATATTTCAAAGTATTGCTCAAAATTGAGAAAGTTCCTTTTTTTTTTCTTGTCTGACGTAAAAATCTAAGAAGAGTTGCTCATATTGGCAAATCGTCTTGGACAACCTGCTAAAAAGTCAAGGTTCCATTTTCCATTCATCCATTAGGCAAAATTGCCTTTCTAGGCACTGGGGGGAAAGAGTGAATAAGCCAGAATCCTAGAGGCAGCTCCTAATATAAAGTAAAGAGAGCCTTTCTTTTCAATAAAAATCTATGTGGATTTAGGCCTTTGCTTTCTTAGATCCAAACAAGAGCTATGGTGTCAGAATTTTTCCTCCTAATAATTTGTTCAAGAAACATTTTTCCTTTAACCAAAGACTCCTTTTGTTTGTCTAAGTCAGTAGCATTAACACCAGTGCCAGATCATTTTAAGTTTCAGACTTTGTGGGACACAGGTTATGCACTGTTTTTAATTTTCTATGTGGTTTCTAACTCGCCTTCTTCTACTGAACAAGTAACCTTTATTTTTTTACTAAAAAATTTTGTCTCCCACTAAGTGAATTATTCTGAAAGTAAAAATTAAGACTATACTTAGAGTCTAAGTATCATTTCTCTCCTCATATTAGTTGTACAAATCTGATTCACTGAAAAAGTGTCCGTTTTTACTCTGGCTTATTGATATATTAATTTCCTCTTTATTAATGTCTTTTTTTAAATTGAATTGCCTAGCCTTTAGTAGAATTGTGTTTCCATTTCCAGTGAAACTATGCACCTTAATCAAATATTCTATTAATATAATTAACAAACGTGTATAAAAACTTTTTAACATATGCCATTTTAGGAATTTTGTAGTAATTATTAAAGTGGTACTCCCAACTAAGAAACACTGAATGTACTGAATGTTCTCCATGTTACTAAATACAAATGTTTAACATGTAGGCAAACCACTGTGTGTGTGTGTGTGTGTGTGTGTGTGTGTGTGTGTGTGTGTGTGTGTTACAGAATAGGATTTCAATATATACATGCAAAGTATAGCCAGAAAAAATACTGAAAGTGCTAGTTAATTTTCCAATTTGATAATTCTATAAAAGCATGACAATCAAGAAAAACCAGCCTTTGACTAGAAAAAAAAGAAAGAAAAGAAAATGGCTAGTTTCAGGCTGGAGTATATTGTCAAGACCAAGTTATAAACTTCTGAAAAACAGGAATTATAATGGAATCGCTGCTACAACCTTAAGTATAACAGTGCGAGCGGTACTGCTATTATTTACTATGGTAACATAATAAAAGACAGCACTGTTTGGGCCATTATCCTCACTGCTCTCTTTTCAGTATAAATCATTATATTTATTATCTGTCTTCTTGTATAGGGGGTCATGAGAAAGGCCAATCGAAACCTGAAGAAACCTACTTTTCTAAAAGAAATTGGGCCTATTTCTAATTCTTTTTCTTTTTCAAATACGAGGGAACAGAGACTTTTTGTGTGAAAAAAATTGTTTCATGTAAGATTAAAGTGCAGATTATTGGTGAGAAAATGACATTCACTTCTAGGCATCTTGTAGATCCCAGGGAGATATTGCCAGCTTCCCTCTGATATTTTTACCTTTCTTCCTTGGGGGATGTGTTTCCTGGCAGGTTTTAAGCAGTGGGTGCTGGAGCTTTTATTCAGATCTGGGAACTTGTGTTATTATTTATTGATTGATGACTAAAGCTATGATCTTAGTGGAATAACTCCCTTTGAGTGAATGTTGTTTAAACATTAGAAATAAGTGTCCTTCATGGCTTTACTTCCTTCCTTGATAGAAATCCTACAAAACATACTTGTTTTCTCTTGGTTGGATAATTACATAGGGATACTAGCTAAAATATTTAGTTATACTTTTTTAAAATTCCAGAAGAAGGTGATCCAACTTCATCAATAATTTGATTGCATATTGCTTTTGAGTGTGTCCTCACTCACATCAAGCCCCAGGTCCCCATTGTGAACAACACATATGACTTTACCCAGAATGACAGGATCTCTATTTTCAACTCTCTGAAGGGCAGTCAGCAGCCGGCAGCATCTGGAAATAAGGTTTAGAGCACCGAGGTGCGTGGAGGATTGAAGGCCGAGAATGAATGGCGGGAGTATCGTGGAAGACAGCTCGAGGGGCTCTTTCTTACTTCCAGGAAAAAGAAAAGTGAATATAAAATATAGCCGAAGTAATTTTGTCTGGATGGAAGCTGAATCTCACCTCAAACTGCTGCTAACTCAAATGAGGCATATAGGCGCGAGAGCAGTGATACCTTGTATAAGGAAGGAACGTTGCTATTTACATGAGCAATTATTCCTTACGGAGAGCGCCAGTGTAGTGAGCCAAGTTTGCAGGTTCTTTCCCCACCAAACCCAAAGCAGGGCTCCTTTCATAGCGCAACATGGCCCGTTCACGGGTGATGGCTGAGAATAAATAATGCCTATAACTCAGCCCATTCCCATGTATCCTGGGGCATGGAAAAACAAAGAGTATATAGACCCCATTAAAAGGAAATAATAGGTGTTTCAAGCTCTGCATATCCTTTCTGTGAATTTTTCTGGCGTGTACTGATACACTGAACAGCTATGTGCTGCCAGCTGATGATGGGATTACCATTACCTAGGAAAGTGATTTTTAGATGTTTCCATTTTCTTTCCAGGAAAAAACAAATTCATCTTGGGATATAAATGAGAATGGGTACATGGGACACAACCTTGGCTGGTTTTGAAAGCAGAAACATGACCCTAGATGGGCTATGGAGTACCTGCTGTGGCCCTGGGGATCCACCATTGGCACCCTTTCCTAGGAGGGTCGCGAAGTGCCAATGGGCAGTTGCTAGTGTTCTCATTGCAAGGTCTTGAAAGAGCTACCTGACTTCTCAACCCATTTCCCCAGATTCAGAAAGAAAGTCCTCTATGGCTCCCTTTTGATAGGTTGATCTGGATTTAATTTAAATCTACATCCTGATTGCCCAGAAAGCCTTTCTACACCATCAGCCTTTAGATTCCATCCAAAACCAATTGAACAACAGTCTCTGAGGGTGGAATCCAAGCCTTGACCTGACCTTCGGTCACGCACTCCAAGCCTTGTGACTCCGGAACCTGTGCCTCGTCACAGTGCCAGTGAGCCGGCCACCAACACACTCAAGTTTGTAATGCGGCTACTGTGCTTACACTTCTACCCGCCACCACCACGCACACCCCACAGCCTTTTCTCTCCAGGCCTTTGCATGTATTATTATTGTCTGTAATGGTGGCTTCCTGCCATGTGATAAAGGTCTCATCACCTTTATCCCTGTCTCCCCGCTCCCTCCCCCCCCCGCAACAGCATGTATTTATCTAACTCCTACTCACTTTTAAGTCTCAGTCATCTTCAAATCACTTCCTCAGGAAACCTTCCAGAACTCTGCTCCACATGTTGATCCCCAAACTGGGCTTATATGTGTCCAGAGGGCACAGAGCTAATCATCACTATATTGTATTGAATAGTGAGTGATTAGTAGGCAGTTAGGCATGAGCAGAGTAGGAACAATAGGCCAGGTATGGAAAGTCACCACTCGGGAAAGCCCCGGTGCCTGGCATCCTACAACTGTAGGTGAGACCTCACTGGAGCTCTCTGTAAGCCTTCGTGTCCTTCCCTAGCATATCGCTGGTCATGTGGTGTAGACTGTGACCTTTCAGATGGATAGTCAAGCAGTTCGTACCCTCCCCTGACCTTTCCTCCCCTGGAATGTCACCAGCCATGGGTAGACCTCCTTAGAGGAGGAACAAAGGGGTCAGAGAATAGCCTCACACGGCTCCCATACAAGCTCTTACACGACCACTCCCTATCACCCGTCCAAAATGGAAACCATCCCCACACGCCATATTTTGAATTTAATTTAAAAAATCAATTTGCAATGAATATTATAAAAATCAATATATTACTCACAATTCGGGTGTTCTTGAATATTTTCAGCTGAAAATTCTCACGAAGAATGATTTTAAAGTTGGTCAGGGCCGTCACTTAGGGAAAACATTTTTTTTTTATAGGCACGCGTGGCATGTGGGGAAGGTCCGCCACTTGCATCTACAGACGCTTAATGCTTAACATTGGGTTAAGCATTAAGCCCTAGAGATGACATGTAAGCCTCAAATTGTGTTTCAGCTCCAGGCCCAGAGAAGCAGCGAGGTCAGGCTGCGTGACGCCATGGCATCAGGACCAGCTGCAAAGACTAATGATCTCCTGACCTGGCACCAACCAATCAGTGGAGACCACGCCCCTGAGTAGACACACCTGCAAAACTAATGAATATTCTATTGAGCCCCTCCCCTGAGACCTTCAGGTGAGAGCCTTCAAGAAGGAGGTCTCAGTGAGTGCTCTCTTTTGCTCTCCAGCATACCTGCCCTTTCCCTACCCCACCTGGTTCTTCAGGGCGAGTTCTCTCTGCCTCTCTTTTTTCCCAGAGCTCCACGGGCCCTTCCTCTTGCTTCTGTAACTCGCTTCCTGAGCCCACGTAGCCCAACTGGCTCACCTTTTCTACCTCTGTGACTTTCTAAATAAACTTTCTCTAACAATTTGTGTACTAACACCCAGATCTGATACCCAAACACATACTCTTAACCCCCACCAGGCTGTCACTACCTTAAAAACCGGTTAAAAGTAGACTGTCTCTGCTTTTGACATTCCAGAAAGTGTAAAGAACAAGGACCCTGGGCTCTAGTGGCACCGGGCCTGACCAACAAGGTATAGGGTTCCAGCAATTCCACATGGCAATGAAGTTGTTGTAGCTCCTAGACTCTAGGAACTTGGCCTCTGCTGTGACTGTTCCCTTGTGAGTTTTCATTCCCCCTGCCCCAGTTTCCATAGTCCTACTTAAGCCATGTCATGGGATTTCTCACGAATGACTTTAGTTCAGTCCACCTGGATATGTGTAAATACAGTCCAGGTGCACAATGCCTAATGGTAGCCTGCCTCAGCTTTAGATCTATTTTTATTTAAAAATAAATCATTCAGAGAGGGACAGCAGTCCAGGTAGCTGCTATGGAAGAGAATATAGAGTGTGTGTCTTCCTTTCTTTTTCCTAGAGAATAGCTCCACTGATGCTTTGCTATAATAAACATAACAGCATTTTCTTGATTTTATGTTGAATTTATACTATGTTCTGTTTTCCTTACGGAAACGGTAATTCATGAAAATATGTTTTGGAGGTGTGATGAGTCAATATTAATACTGATGACACAAGGCTATTATCACGTTGATAACTTTGCTTAATTCAGTAAATATTCCTCAGCACGGTAAACATTGGCCACAAAGCCTGTGGTTAATGCAAAGCAGGGAAGGTGATTGACAAATGGAGTCTGGAGGTCCAGGGCTCTAGGAGCTTATAGATTAGTAGTTTGCTGATAACTAGTGGCGAGGTGGAGGTGGGAACACTGATGTAATCTTAAAAGTTAAGTCAATTTTGTAAAAATGTTACTTGATAGAATCCTGCTTCTACATAGGCTTTCAGACAGACCTGCTAATTTGTTCAGTGGCTTTTTGTTGCAAAAGAAAAAAAAAGTAATGGTTAGTCTGAAAGCATTTGAAAAGACTAAATTTGCTTAACACACAGCTTTATTTATTTGCGGCTTGTAGCTAAAATAAAATTTCCAATGATCTGATTCTACATGCATTTTAAAAGTCTATTCTATTATGAAGGGAGACATCAAAGAAGAGGGTTAAAAACTGTTATTTTAGCTATCTCTTATTATCTGGAAGTATGTCAATAGTATGTTCTTCAAAAGAATTGATGGGAAATGCTTATCAACAGATGATGAAGCCAAATAGGTGGTTGATGACAATATGGGAAATACATTTCTTGGTGAAGTTTTGAAGAATAGGCATGAGGATCATTCTCATGGCTGCTTTTGATGACACTCATCATTGCTGAATATCTAGACTTTAAAATACAATGTGTTTTTGTGTGGATAGAATTGCTAGGTAGAGTACATTGTGTTTATATTAGCCTTGATGGCACATTCATGCACAAATGTAGAATCTATGTCATTATTTTAATATGCGGTCATTTTCCTGCAATTTACTCTTGCTTGTGCTTTATTTTTCTTGTTTATAAGGATTTTTTTTAAAAAAATGCCACAAGCAGAGAGGCTTATTTGGATACTTTAACTCCATTTATTTATAAATCTATGACTTAAAAGATTAGCATTCATTGACTAGTGCTTTTCAAACATCAAACCTGCTGTTAATTTGTCAAATTAAATCACATGCAAGTATAAAAAATGACCTATTTGAGATATGGTCTATTTGAATATTTTAAGTCCATCACTAAGTATTTGTTGTAATTTAATTTTGAAAAAAGCATAAATGAGATTTTAAAGAAGACAAACAGGATAACAAATCTGATTCAGAATTACTAATTCGGGAAGCATAGCTATCATGTATGTAACAGTAATATCTTCCTTAATATCAGTTTTTATATTATCATCTAGTGTATGAGAAGCCATTTGCATGGTCTATGAAGGAGCAGGATGGGTCACTGAGAAGTGGGTCAGCTGTGGAAAGCAGCCTTGAATTTATTCATTGCTGGATCAAAGCCTCTTATAGAAGTGTTCTTTAAAATATGGACAGTGATTACTAGTGATAATTTACAAATCATTCCAGGGAGGTAGCCGAGGTATTATTCTTTAAAAAAACACACACCACATGATTCTATAGACAGCAGGTGATTTATTGAATGTCATCGTCTGAGATTGGCAACAGGGCTGCAGAATGAGTCCCTTGTAGGGCTGTGAGTGGTGGAGCATCCAGCTTCCTGAGCACTATTGATTACAGTGAGATTCTTTAAGACCAGCGGTTCTCAACCTGTGGGTCGCGACCCCTTTGGGGGTCGAACCACCCTTTCACAGGGGTCGCCTAAGACCATCGGAAAACGCATATATAATTACATATTGTCTTTGTGATTAATCACTATGCTTTAATTATGTTCAATTTGTAACAATGAAAATACATCCTGCATATCAGATATTTACATTACGATTCATAACAGTAGCAAAATTACAGTTATGAAGTAGCAACGAAAATAATTTTATGGTTGGGGGTCACCACAACATGAGGAGCTGTATGAAAGGGTCCGGCATTAGGAAGGTTGAGAACCACTGCTTTAAGACGTATCAGCACCTCCCTGCTGCAGCAGAAATACATGGCATTTTGAAATCCTTGTTTTGCATGCGTAGAAACCTTTAGGAACCCTAAGCTTCACGCAGTTTTTCTTTTCACTCTGAATAGTAAAAATGGCCAAACTGGTCAAGAAGCTTCTATGCATAAACGCCCTGCTGGATGGACTGAATGATCCAAAGGTGACAAAGGAGGCTCTGGCCTCAGGGCCTTTGCAACTTAAGGAGCTCAGACAGGAGCCACAGAAAGCAGCCCACAGTGTGTGCCATGTGCTAGACACACAATGCACAGTACTAGGGACACATTCCCCCTCGGGAAAGCAGGAAAGCTTCCCTAGCCACAGTGTGGGTAGACTGAGGGTCAAAGGCTAGGGGTGAACAATAACGAAGGAGGTTCTAGACAGCAAGAAGATTCCCAGCAGAAGTAGGAAGAATGGAGCCTGCTCAGGAAGAGCAGGGAGTTGGTGGAGTTGAAAGCATTAAGTGTGGAAGGAAGATGGACACGATTGGATGTATGCATCTTGAGCTTCCTGCCAAGGCTCTGATAAGCAGGTGCCATTGGTTACACGGTGCCTGTCTCTAAGGCTTAGAGTGAGTGTGATGTTGTCTGTGAAGCTGTCTCCTCAGAAGACACCCAGAGAATGTAAAAACATGGAGTCTACCCTGAAATGGAGACCTCGTGTTCATGAATGAGGAATAATCATTATTGACATTGATAATTCCTTGACAAGATATTGTTTAATACACCTAGGTCAACACATAATTCCTTGACAAGATATTGTTTAATGCATAAGTGTTGCCCAAATGGATTTATGCAACCATAGCTGTTGGCTCTTAGAAAGCCTTTCATCCTTAATGAAGTTCGAGTGCTTTTGAGCCGAAGCAGGGTAGGTTAGCAAAAGTTACACCCCTCCCCCTGGTCTTGTTTAAAAAACATTAATTTTCTGTTGCTCATTTGCCTATGGTAGTTCTTTACTATTTCTATTTGTTAGTTGTTTCCCCTCTGCCTCCAGCTTAAGGTATTAGGGATTTTCACCTTTTGGGGATTTATGTTGGTTGAGTGTTAACTAGGACATTTTGCTTCTTTCTCCTGGGACTTAGCAAAAAAAGTAAATTTGGGTACATGATACCCAATTTGAAGCCAGATACTTTCAGCCATCCTGGCTACAATTCACCCAGCTTTATAGATATTTTTCTGGCTGAATGCTTTTAACCAGACCCCACACTATACAAATAAAGGGTATTGGTATCCTTGGTGCATAACCATTCTTTTTCTCTTTATGCAACAACCCATTTTCAATGGGATGTTTGCGTGTCTCTGTGCATATCTGTACTGTGTGCTATTTCCTTTGTGGATTAGCCACAGCACAAACCTGACTGTATTCCTGTTCTCACCAAGAATCCTCTCAGACGCGCTCAGCTCACCTCTAATTGCTGAGTGTGGGGTACATTTATTATTTTTTATTTAACACAAAGTAATCGAGTAGCATCAGTATGTGCCAGGCACTGCGGTGAGCACTGATGCTGACTTTCAGCCAGTGTGGGAATTATGTCCTTGCTACTTGTTAAAATCCTGCCTGGGTACCCCACTCACCCCAGCCATCTTTCAGCCACATTGTATAATCTCCTGGAATTCAGACTTCCCCATGGCCCAGCAAATTAAGGAATAATACCAGGCACCCTTGCGGGAGTACTCCAGGCCCCTGCTCCAGTGCCTCGGCCCAGCCTCTGCTCTGAAGGGAGGGTGCTCGGGTCATATTGTTGGTTCACTATTTTGAATATCTCCCTGCACAAAAGAACACACAGAATATGGTCTCTGACATTAAATTGCTCATAGTCCTGGAAAGCAAACAGATACACATTACTAAACCATATGCTTTCAATATTTATATTTGTACAAATTTATCTATGTATTTCTAACTATACCTCCATAAGAAAATATTAAAAAGAAAAAATCCATTTAAAATATACATTTAGAAAGTTAATAATAAAATACATTGTCTTGTTTATCTATAGGCATAATTTAAAATAGACGCTGTTGTCAACACCATGTGATACTAAAATTATTCATCTCTTAAATCCAGAAGAACACATTTTAACCATATCTGCTTACATTAAGTTAGAATATATCCCACAATTAAATTGTTACCCCAAAGGACAAACTGCCTCTGGTAAAAGCTGGATATTACAAAGACTGTGGGCTCCTCGAGCTCAGACACAAGTCCACTCATTTCCATTTTCTTAGTGCAGTCCATTCCCTGTCCTTAGGAAATGCTATTCAAATTACTGAATCCAATTAGCCATGAATTTGCTAAGTCCTTGGACAGCAGTGATAGGTGGATGTTTAAGTCCACTCATTCCATTATTTTGAACTTAAACTAAATTAAAAATGCCCAAGCTGTTTTATATTTCCCAATACTTTGATAATAAATCAGATAAATCTACAAAACAGATTTCACTAGAAAACCGTGTGTTAACTGAAGACAAAGTAACATTAACCACTAATGGTTATTTTTTCATTACATTCTGTTTTTATAGAAAAGAAGTAAGTTCTAAAAAATCAGCTGACTTCAGGAATTAAATACAAAATAAAAGTAAAATTCCTAAGGATCCTAGATCAGGATAGTTTCAGATCCAGCTCCTATAGCATGAACTACAACAATACTGCAGTTAGAATTGCTGCTCAACAGGTTGTTAAATCCCACTTAATCTTAAGACTTAATTTTTTTAAATCAGGACAGCAGGAGAGTAAACTGATTATTTTCAGAAATGTGTTTAAAAACTAAAGACTGAAAAAGAGATAGTTTCCCTTGATCTTCCATTAACTAGAAAATTAATGGAACCTGAAACTTTTATTCTCTGATGTTCTGGACCTTCTGGATAAAACTTAATACCTTATCATCAAACTGTTGCCCCACATTTACATAAAATTTAGGTCCCTAACCATTCTCTCATATAGTATTTCATTCTATTTAGACCTCACAGTTACTGTTTGATATAGGTTTTTGTGAGTATTTCTTTAAAGATGAAAATAACAGAAGTCCGAGGATATTAATGGAATTGCCCAAGAAATCCAGGACTGGACTCCAAGACTCCTGATTTTTTAGGCTTTGGGGAAAGGGAGATATGGGGTGGGAGAAGAGAGTATTTGTTTCAGTTACTACACAAGGGCAAATATCACTTTAAATACGGGTTTTTTTAAAATATATTTTTATTGATTTTTTTACAGAGAGGAAGGGAGAGGGCTAGAGAGTTAGAAACATCAATCAGCTGCCTCCTGCACACCCCGTACTGGGGATGTGCCCGCAACCAAGGTACATGCCCTTGATCAGAATCGAACCCGGGACCCCTCAGTCCGCAGGCCAACGCTCCATCTACTGAGCCAATCCAGCTAGGGCTAAATACTGATTTTTGACTAAAATCTTTCAAAGTTAAAAATTGTATAAAGGCCCGCTCTTAGGTATTTTTACAAAAATATAAGCGTTCATAAAAAATACGTGATTGCTAAAGTAATGATTGCTGTGCTATTATCTAATACAAAAGCAGCACATACTAGTAACTGCCTTATCTTTGCATGTGCAAGATTCTGGTTCATTTCTGTGGGTTACTCCAGGTGGATACTTCTGCGTTGCCAGCCAATTGCTCACCATGTGCGTAAGCCACACAAATGCATCAGGAGTCATCCTATGCACAGAAAAATGCATGTACATCCTCCACTAACCAAAAGTCCGGGAAAGCAGGGAGATTCAGCATCATTAGAGGAGATGAAAGGAGAAATCTCAGGTGCCTGAGATAGTGTTTATAAGCCTCAGATGAATGCCTGTACTACTCAAAGGGTGAGCTTCTCTCTTCGTTCGGAAACATTACACTCTTACATGTAATGGGCCTGGCCAATGTGTCATTAGAAAACTACTTCATTCGGTCCAACAGACATTTACTGAGCTACTGCGGTGCAGCCGGCATTGTGTTCCACAGACACAAAGATGAAGTAGACAGCGCCTGCTCTCCCTTCTGCAGTCTAGACGTTTGTTTAGTGCCTGATGCTTGAAAGCTAAGAACATTATAGTTTTAATTATACAAACTTTGCTTAGAGTGTGACTTCACATTGTGCGTGGGGAAAAAATGCCACACACGATTGATTTTGGTTCAGTAATTTAATTTCTTGGTTAAAGTGTCTATAAAAGAATTCTTTTTGCTTCTAATGCTTTCATATTTTAAGAATTACTGAAATGAACAAAAAGTTTTTAGTTTTAAAAAATAAAACTCAATACATTAGGCATGTCACAATTTCCCCAAGTAGATTTTTTAAAAGCCTAGTTCATTTTTCTTTCAAATTTCCCATTCTTTGGAAGCAATACGAATATTATTAAAGGTGTGTGTGTGTGTGTGTGTGTGTGTGTGTGTGTGTGTGTACACATGCACGACTACAGAAAATAATTCTATGGTCTTCATTCCGAAGCTGGTGAGATCATGCCCTGTTTTCCTTCCGGCCGAAAGGTGCCTTTCACAGTCTTTCATTTTCATATTGACTTTACGAAGGACCCAGTCGGAGGTGCAATCAGTGAAATACAATTACATTACAATTATTTCTACTTAGAGAAATATGACAGCTAGAATTTTTATGTTAATTAATCTTTGGTGTTTTATTATTGTGTGACTACCTATCATAAATTTCCTGGCAATTCCGTTTTAGTGCATTCTATAAATTATTTTCGTTTCATCCAGCCTTCACCTGACCTGCAAATGGTTAAACTGGCACTGTCGTTCATGCCCTGACACCCAGCAGGCTCTATATGAACATCCGAGGGAGCGGTTTTGATATTCGGAAAGAATTGTCCTAGCAAGAATGTCGCACAATTCACTGAATGCGTGGTCAGATGATACCCTCGTTATCGTGTTAGATTCTTTGTAAGTAAATGAGTACATCTCCAGCATGATGAACAGCGACTCACAAACAAGCAGCTATTTCCCTCGCACTCGGGCTGAAGAACAAACAGGTCGCGGCTGTTCTTGTGGAGCATCCCACAGCCAAGGGAGGAAGCGCCGTCTCCTCACCTGCATACCCAGTTAAGCACCATCTGTTTCCTGTTTTAATGTGATAGCTCACATAGTTTTTCCAAACCTTTCACATCAGTAAGCACAATCCTAATAGACAGTTAATACGAATTAAGAAGCCTGGGCTCACTCAAACTGTGTTCTAGTTTCCTCTCTCACTCTTATTTTCCGAAATGCAAAACACTGCAGCGGCCGCTCCAAACCCGCTTCAATAGCGTGAAACTCCTAGATTAATGAAGGCTGTTTACAGTGTACTGACCAGAGTCTGGTATTCAGGTGCTGGGTGCTGGGCAGTGCAGAGGTACACGTGTGTACCAAGGAAGCTGGAATGTTATTTTGTTGTTGTTGTTTTTTATATTTTTTATTGCTTTCAGAGAGGAAGGGAGCAGAAGAGAGAGAGAGAGAGAGAGAGAGAGAGAGAGAAACATCAATGATGAGAGAGAATCACTGATCGGCTGCCTCCTGCACGTCCCCCACTGGGGATCGAGCCCACAACAGGCATGTGCCCTGACCAGGAATCCAACTGTAACCATCTGGTTCATAGGTCAATGCTCAACCATTGAGTCATATAGGCCGGGCTGGAATGTTATTTTGTGTGGAAGTATTTCCTACCTCACCTGTCACCTTCTCTAATAGTTATATTCTCCCTGCTCCTCCCCTCATCCTTTACCATGTGAAATCATCACAATTATGAATATCTGAGGAATATCTGACCACATCCATCAGCTAATGATGTATACTTTGGTTTCCAATAAGTTATGGATAAAAAAAATTTGTTTCCCTTTGGAAAAGCGGTTTGAGGCCCATGGAATAAATGAATAAAATGATGTGAAAAAGACTCTGTCAATTGGATTCCAAGTAGCTTTTTGCCTTTCATTCTTAAAGGCTATTGTTGTTATTTATTGAGCTTCTTTAGGCAAGAATTTCACTGGTTAAATCATTATGGAGCCTTTTGAATATGCATTCTTTCTGAATGTCACACATTTTGCTGTTATGGAGAACATATAATATCATTCGGTGTTTCTCAAACGTTGGCAACAAAATCCCCACTCCTGCCCGAGTTTCTGATCTGGTGGTTCCATCTTGGGGCTCAGTCATTTGTCAGTGCAACAAGTTTCCAGGGAACGCTGCTGCTGCTGGTCTCAGGACCACATGCTGAGAACCGCTGGTATGTTATGCAGAAGTCCAAGGATGAAATGGATTTACCTGCATTTTAGACCTGGCTCTGCCCCTTCACAGCTGTGTGACCTCGAAAAAGTTATTAACCTCGGAAAACCTCAGTTTGCTCAGCTGTAACATGAAGGCACTCCCCACTTCATGGGGTTGTGGTGAGATTAAATAAAATGATGCATGCAAAATGCTTAGCCCACTGGCTAGGGAAAAAAAACACCTATTCAATAAATGTCACCATCATGCTACTGATCTGTTTAGGGGGAAAGAATGCAATGTGGGCCATGTCTGTACTTCTCTGTTTCACTGTATTAACAGCCAAAGGCGGGAGAGGAAGCACAGAGAAGTTACGTAAGAATGTATGAAAGCAGATGCAGACTTCCCAAGAAGTAACTATAATTTAGTTTAAACACAAGTCATTCCTTTGATAGTGTGTGGCTATGAGGGTAGTTGTACTTTCTCTTAGCCACTGGAATTCCACGCAGGAATTTTTTTCTTTTCCACGCTCAGTGTTAGGTGTTAGGTCTAGTCCCCTCCCCTGCCTAGTCCTGGGAATCTCCAGCCATGACATAGGAGGTTATGAAATGTAAATTCATCTTCAGATTCACCTAGAAAAGTAGGCTCGTTGCAAATTAAAAATATTAAAATAATATTCTGTATGTACTCACAGGTATACGCACTATTACAGGAGTATTGATTTTCATATTTATATCTGCAAATTTTTCTTTTCTCAATAATATCAGAATGCTTTATGAGCATAAATAGTCAAGATTTTTACATCCACTTTTAAAATAAACTCATGGAGTTAGAAGAAATCTTAGTGATTGATGTTCTAATATAAACTTTGAATAGCTCACATGCCTTATAAAAATACAAAATGTCATCAAAATGCTTCTAACCGGCTCTTATTGTTTTTCATTACAAAACCTATTTTAGTGAAAACAGCATTTTCATTACCATTTTACAGGTGAAGCCACTGAGGTATAAACGTAAATAGTGTCTCAGTTGATACAAATAATTAAAGCCAAAGACAAAAGTGAAACAACAATGTATTAAATCCAATCAATTTTCATTAACATAATTATTTCGTGTGTGAAAAACTACTCTGTGAAATTGTCAAGCAATAGCTTTTTGATTCAGTCACTCAGCAACCATATACTGATTATTTACTGTATGCCAGTAGGAGGCACCAGATATATACCATCCCCCCATGTGATGTCAAAAATTACTTATTTCTTTCAGCATTTCTTTTGTTTTTTTCATTATTTATTTGTATCATGCACAATTTACATTTCCAAGTTGAAATTTGCAACCATAACTGAAATTAGGATCATGTACAAAATAAAACCTACTGAATACCCTACTTTTTTAAAAAATATATTTTATTGATTTTTTACAGAGAGGAAGGGAGAGAGATAGTTAGAAACATCGATGAGAGAGAAACATAGATCAGCTGCCTCCTGCACACTCCCCACTGGGGATGTGCCTGCAACCAAGGTACACGCCCTTGACCAGAATCGAACCCGGGACCCTTGAGTCTGCAGGCTGATGCTCTATCCACTGAGCCAAACTGGTTAGGGCTGAACACCCTACTTTTAAAGCTGTTTCATGATCCTTTCTGAATAAAAAAGTGAGCATTTATTTTATCAAAGTGTAGAACTGAATTAAGAATATTTGCAAACATAGGACTGTAAGAAAGTAAATCTATAGATGTCTGTGTACAGTTATTTCCTGAATTTTAAAATCCCTATCCATTTCTAATATTTGTTTCTAGGATTCAAAAGTATCTGAGAAACAGAGGTTATTGTGTTTGTTTGCCACATATTTTGATCTAACTAAATGTTCACCTTTAAAATAAGCTTTACTTTCAAAATTATTTTCAAAGGAACTGATACCAGAAGCTATAGGGCACTAATAATTTTGATATTCACTCATGTTATTGCATATATCAGTAGTTGGATGCTTTTTATTGCTAAGGAGTATTCTATTGTATGAATGTAACATAATCTTTTTATCCATACATCAAGATGATGAACATTTGAATTGTTTCCAGTTTAGGACTACTTTATTGGGGAAAGTTTCTATGAATATTTGCATAAACATCTTTGTGTGGACATTTTAAAATTCCATTTATTTATGCTAAAAATAAATAAACAACAAAAACAGATCACTCATTTATCCCACCCACCCTCACCCATCCCCAGCTTCTGACAGCCACTTGTTTTCTATATCCATGAACTAGGTTTTTTAAAATTTTAATTTAGATTTATATATTTATTGTTTTAGATTTCACATATAAGAGAGATCATAGGGTATTTGTCTTTCTCTGACTTATTTCACTTAGTATTATGCCTTCATGTTCCATCCATATTGCTGCAAATAGCAAGATTTCATCCTGTTTTATGGCTGAATAATATTCCATAATATATACATACCACAATTCCTTTATCCATTCATCCACCAATGGACACTTAGGTTGTTTTCTTGGCTATTATAAATAATGCTGCAATTAACATGGGAGTGCATATACCTTATCAGGTTAGTGTTTGCTTTTGTTTCCTTTAGATAAATATCCAGAAGTGGAATTACTGGATGATAAGGTAGTTCTATTTTTTTATTTAAATATATACCTGATGATATGTATGTATTGATTTTTAGAGAGTTGGTTTCTAAATAAAAACTTGATTTCTCTAAAATTGGGGTTCTTTATTGCCATTTTCTCTAGCTGTTAATAGAGAAAATATTAGTATACTCACAGTGGTTGGGTTCCACACGTATTTCCAAGTGTTGAATCCCCACTGGTTGCCACTTTCTAGAGCCTACCTGATTCTCCTAAATCTATGCTCCTCAGAAATTGTAATACATGGAATTATCTGATTACTACTGTCTGTTCTTTGGGCTCCCCAAATAGTCTTCGCCACTCAGCTGCCCTGATGGCATTCTATTGCTTTCTGTCAGCTAGCTCTATTAAAACTGATTTTTCTCTAGGTTTCAGCCATTCCCACCTATATCTTGTTTCAATGCCAACTGATCTCTGATAGTAACAAAAGGAAAACCATGTGTAATTGTCTGTGTGTGAGCATACATGTATGTTTTGATAGAAAAGGGGTATGAGATAAGTGGGAAAAAGGAAAGGCATGGAAGATACAGCTTTAGAGGGAGACAGAGATTAGGAGGAGGAAAGAATGCCTTAAATTATGCCATACAATAGATACTCAATAAATGAACAGATAAATGAGAAAAGCAGAGGGAGACAGAGAGAAGGAGGACGAAAGAAAGCAAGAGCACCTTAAATGATGGTATACAACAGATGCTCAATAATAAATAAGAAAAGCAAACAACCAGAACAAAACAAACAAATAAAAAAGTGAGTGATGAGAAACAAAAGAGTACTTAAGGAAAACATAGAGGAAAATAAGGACAAAGAAGAATAGGATCCTGAAAAAAAGAAAAGAAAGCAGAGTAATGCGAAAAACAGTCACTGAAATGCAGATAAGGGCTCCTTAAGACTATAATAATTACTAAATTAATTTTTGAAATTAAGTTACAATTTTCCTGTCACTCATTTACACAAGTTTATCTTAAATAGTATTTCTATTCTTATCTAGAGCGTAAGGTGACTTCTATTAGAGGTTTTGACTCTATACAGTTGAGAAGTATTTACACAGTTGAGTCATGGGCGAGATAAACTGCTCTCTCTTTGTTTTATAGAATAGATGTGAATGTGATTTTCTAATCAGTTTGAAAGCTGGAGAAATTCTCATTTCATTTCTTCTTTTGGATGACATTCTATATATATAAAAGCCTAAGTGACTGTTACAACAGAATGACTGGTCAACTGGTCACTATGATGACACACTGACCACCAGGGGGTAGACGCTCAATGCAGGAGCTGCCCTCTGGTGGTCAGTACACTCCCACAGCCAACCTCCCATGGCCGGCCACCCTCCCGGGACCCCTCCCCTCAGCCGGCCGGCCCCTATTGGCTCTGACAGGCCCCGATCACTGGCCAGGCTGAGGGACCCCACCCATGCATGAATTCATGCACTGGGCCTCTAGTATCATCTATAATAATAAAAGCATAATATGCTAATTAGACCAGACAGCCAAAGGACCTTCTGGGCGTCATTCCGGACGTCTTTCCGGATGACCTTCCTGACTAAGTCACGGTGGCGGGGGCCCCAAGGCAGCCGCAGCAGTGGGCAGGGGCTGAGGCAGAGGCGGTTAGGAGCAATCAGGCAGGCAGGTGAGCAGTTAGGGGAGATCAGGCAGGTAGGCAAGCGGTTAGGAGCCAGCAGTCAGGCCTAAACTGGCAGTTGGACATCCCCTGAGGGGTCCGAGATTTTGAGAGGGTACAGGCCAGGCTGAGGGACCCCCTCCCTTTTCCCCATGCATTAATTTCATGCACCGGGCCTCTAGTTATAAAGAAAGAAAGAAACTGAGACAGATAGCAAGAGGTTGTTGTACAGTGTGCCTTGTCTTAGGAATGGTTCCCTCAAGCTCTATCTCCTGGAACAAAACTGTTTTTTTAGAGGCACTCCTCTTACTTCAGAACGTGCAAAAAAGAGGTATCTGAATGAATAAAGGTGTCAACATCATCAAAATATTTGCTATTTCATTTCAATCTCTGATTTATTTCTACCATATGCACTCCAGGTACAAGACAAATCAATTCTGGTTTGAATTTGCCCAACTGATCATGGCAAAGATTGATGTAAAATGGTCTAAAGACTTAGCGTAAACTATTAAATGAATGATTTTACAAAGCACACATATTAAAGGTAGACAAGACATGGACAAGTACAGTGAGATCACTTCTCACTTTGGCCCCCACCACCTAAAACAAGTATATTTTGGTTGATTACTTACAAAAATCCCATTAGTGGGGATTTATTTTGGAATTAAGACATTTGTCCAATTTCCAGCTCGTCCCAATATCAATTTGCCTTTGAGAAAATGATCTGTTATGCTCCCACATTCCATACAAGACCAACCATTACTCACTTGATTATTCTGATAAAATAACTGTAACTTTAATTAGAAAAGAAATTATTTTAAAAGCATTACATAAAGTTATTCTTAGTTAGAAATACTTCTACTGATAAGACATCCGTGAGTTAACTTGACAAAAGGGTTAAATGATTTATCAGCAATAAATTTTATATTTGAAAAGCAGCAGTTATGAGAAGCAGTTTTAAGCTTCCTGTGGTATGTAATTTTACAAATAAATACATATAGTAAGACTGATCATGTAACATTTTTAAAAGATAAAAGCTAGAATCTCTCTTTTTTTATAAGCATGGTTGATATGAGTAACTAAATATCAATTTCCTCTAGATGCACTTTTACATGGAACAAATCATTTTTTTTACAGCAGAATACCTCTTGTAGCTGTCACATAATGAAAGTGTTGCCCAATAGATATCCATCTCTGAGAGCAGATTTTATTTCCCTGCCTGATTTCCAAAAATGCAATCTGATTTCATGAGGACATAGGCCAATGGACCAATAAATGACTGTTGTAAGCATGTATCAAGAAATAGTCAGAACTTGTGATGCAAAAATCGGCCTTGTACTTCTTATTTCTTTCCATCCGAGAGTTGTAATTCCAATACCATGCCATGTACATGGATTGAGTGCAAAGATCAGCCCCAGGCAGGTTTAAATAAAACATTGACATTTTGAAAAATGATCCAAGTGTTTCCTTTTTTCACCTTCTATGTTTTTTTTTTTTTTTTACTTTGCTGTTTCAGGTAGTATCAAGAAGGAAATGCTTTTTTTGACTGTGTCTCTAATCATTGAGTAGATTTCATATTCTCCAGGGTGTACCAGTGCAGTGACAATTTGTAAACCATGAAAGATAAAGTTGTAGAGTTGGGGAAAGTTGGTTTTTACTTCATCATACTGTCTTCCTTCCTTGAAAACTAAACCTGGGAAACTAATTCCAAGCTTATGGCTGGGGCATTATAAATATAAATATAAGTGTGTGTGTGTGTGTGTGTATATATATA
>NW_005370223.1:7586305-7617011 GCF_000412655.1 Myotis brandtii
TATATAATGTATCAGCCATTATTGAAGCTAATTTCAAGATGCAATTGAAGACTGTGATTTCTTTTTATTTCAACTTTCTAATTTTATTAGGGCTTTTTATGAATGTTTTGATAGGACCGACATATTTTACAGCACACCTCATTGTTCTTAAGAGATAAGCAAATTTACTGTGACACCGTATTAGCAGGACCTGTCTCCTTGTCAAGGAACTGGTAGATGGGGTAGCATATTCCAGAACACAGCCACTGCCTCTGACCTGAAAACAGATATATTGGATTTAGTTTGTTGGACATAAGTTAATTATCCGGTTCATCGTATAAATTGTCTTCAAGGAGAAAAGGCAGCAGAATGGCTCATTATTGCAGTTCTTCCTCGACTTCCTCGAAGCCCTTGCTGCCTGATGCCAAGAGCCACAGCCTCTGATGGAGACTTCAATCCGTGGATACTGAAACGCAGTTCATTTCAGGATCTCTACTGTTGTGTCGCTAAGGGTTCATTCTTCTCAGGAATGGGAATGGTTCTTTTTAGGAGGTTAAACATACAGAACCCTAGTGGCTTGCATGATTTCTGACTTCAGAATAGTTGCTGGAGCACGAATGATGTGAAAGAAACTCTTTTTATTTTTTCAGCAAGCAATAGTACCTTGTGCAGTTTTTCCCCAAATGCTTTATGAGATGGAGGCTAACCACACAGGTATGTGTCCACATACATGTGCACGTGCACCACGTATGCATGCACATGCACACATATATGTGCAAATATGTGTGTGCACACACATATAAGTCATATACGTGCACACACACAAGTGGAATAAAAAAATCTATGAAAGTTTCCAGGCTTGTTTCACACCGAAGAAATCAAATCTCCAGGGCACTAATCATCAAGTTCCTCCGTGAGTATTCCTTCAGGAGGGGATGTTCAGGTACAAGTTTCATACTTGTTTGTTTAAAGCTTTAGTATAAATTTGCAGGTGATGAGAGCAACCTTCACTCTGATAAAAGAACAGGCCAAGCTACTGATTGGAGAAAATTACATGAAGTTTTTAATCAAAGTCTCTGTGGTCTACTGTCTGATTTTCTAGGCCAGATGTCAAATGTTTTTCACTGATGTCCACGTTGAAGTAATCACTACACCAATTCCAAGAACCAGTAAGTGAGACGATAATAATGCTTCATTTCAGCGTTACCTAAGGTCTCTTCCCCAACCGGGAACAAAGTCACAGGACCTCTCTGATTCAGTATAATTACATAAACTCTGACTTTGAGTTTTTTAGATAGTTTCATCTCTCCAGATTATGTGACTTCCTTATGAATATGTGAATAGAGTATATAACTAGATGTTTTCAGCGAAAATGTGAACAACCTACAATTACCAATCTGTTTATAATTTCAAGTTTTACACTTAATTTAAAATGTAAATAAACACTTATTATTTAATCTATCGCAACAATAATAACCGATCATTTTCTTTTAAACCTGGAGCTCACTAGAAAAGTAAGTCTTCTGTTGTTTACCATGCCAGGGAAATGCGTTAGCTAATCTCATATATGCTGTGATTTAATTTTAATCAGCAAAGCAATCTGGATGGGACAGAAGAAATTAGGCCCCACATAACATGTGGAATGTCTAATTCAGAGTTTTATGGAGTTACATGTTAATAGATAATACTGTTTTTTTTATGTTTTTATTAGCACAAAACTCCTATTTTTCTGGAAACAGCAGTATCTTAGAAGACCCTGCTCATTTGGGAGGACAAATATTTCCTCAAATTATTTGAAATCAATATTGGGACACAGTGAAAACTCCTGAGAGACTCTGCTGTATCCCCCACTGACAGACATACTTCAGCCTGAAGAAATTCCACTGGCATCGCCTCTCCTGCAGTGGCACCTGGGTTCATTCCTAGAATTCCCCACCTCCTTCTCCTGTCCATCATGTCATTAGCCCAAGAGAATTAAAATACCTAAAGACAACAGATGCTTGAAAAAGTCTCTTCTGAGTAGGAATTTCTTTGAAAACTAAAAGAATAGCAAAAATAGTTCAAGAGAGTGGAACTGGTATTGCAAAAGGATTAGTAGTGGTGGATGGCACTTAAGAAACACTCCTTCCAACTAAAAGTTTCTAGGATTAGTCAAACAGCAAACTTCTCAACCCTGAACAGTGTGGTCGAAATATTTCTACCTTAATCGTCCGCCCATCAACTCATCCATGCTTTTCTCCCAGACAAATACTGGGCTCTCTCCTGAAGTTATTTTGATGATGAAAAATTTCCCATTACATTTATTTCCTTTTATTTCTTCATTTCCCACTAGACTTGGTAAGGCTTTGGTTTTTAGTCATCAATTCCAGTTATTTATTGCTACAGAGAAGATCACTCTAATCTTAGTGACTTAGAACTGCAACAATTATTTTACTATTTTTCTCTCACAGTTCAGGAGGTTGACTGTGTTCAGGTAAATAGTACTTGTCCAGATCTTGGGCTGGACTCATCTCAAAGGCCTTCTCAATCACATGCCTGTTGTTTGATACTGGATATTGACTTGAGATCTCAGCTAGAACCGTCCTGGTCTCTCCATGTGACCGTGGCTTTCTCATATCAGACAGGAAGTAGAAGGTCCTTGTTTCTTAAGCCCTGGGCCCTGACAGGCACAGCATCACCTCTATCATATTCTATTGGTGAAGCAGTTACAGAGCCTGAATTCAAGGACAGGGGACATCAACCTCACTACTTAATGGGAGGAGTGTCAAAGATTATTGGTAAGGGTTTGAAAAATACTTTATTATCTTGTAGAGTAAATTGTTAAACATTCAATATATGTTGATAATTGAATAAATTAAAGAAGTTAAAGCAAAATATAATGACATTTTAAATTAGGTCAGAATCAATGGCAATAGATAAAAGAGGATAGGTGCAATAAATATGTAGAAGGAAGAGAACGAAGAAGAGGTGGTTCTAAAATATACCTGAAGTGACTGGCCCGCGTGACTTGGATAATTAGGGTGCAATTACCTGTAACAGACTGTGATGCTTCAGAAAACAGCTGACATTATAATCACTCAAAAGTAGGCTTGAATCTCGGCTCCACCCACAACCTCATGCATGCTAATTTGCCTTTCTGAGCCCCAGTTAACTAAATCCATAAGTGAGGATAGTAATAGCTAATTTCCAGAGTTGTTGGGAAGATTGAGCAACATTCCTGTTAACTATTCAAACACACAGTAAGTGATAGCAACATAGACAGTCCAACAATTTAAAGAGCGTAGTAAATAAACTTCTAATATATACCTATGTAAACTTGATGAGTTTTAGAATATGTTAAAGTTCCTCACAGATCATCCTTTATCTTATCTTAATCATCCCTTATCTGTTTTTATTCTTTTATGTTTTGGGACATTAATAATTATGTTGAACAAGAATGATTATTTTGTTTTATAACATTTATTGAAAACATAGCTAGAAAATCAATGTTTAAGAAAGTGAATGAGAAATACTTAATTTTATGAAATTTTTGTTCAGATAAGTTATCTTCCAAAGTTTTAAAATGAAGAAATAGTATTGTTACTGTATGAGAAGAACTTTGCATGATTTTCCCTTCTTCACATCTCTTGGACATATTCTGATGCCCAGAAAGGGAGGGACAATCAGTGAAACTTATTTGAGAATTTCAGCAACAGAGAAAGAGCTTTTTTCATATGCACAAATCCTATATTATTTATTTAATATCCAAAATAGACAATTTGGGTGAATGTTAATATATGCAAACTAAATCCATTATCAATTCAGGTTTTTAAAAAAAATTATAATAGTCATTTTGGGAAGAAAGGAACAATGCACTCCATGGCCTTTTTTATAGAACTACTGACTGCCTTCAAGAGTATATAGAAACCATTATCCTAGCCACATTGCAGGTTGCTTTTTCAACTTAAAAATAAAATCTATAGACCATGTTGAATAATCTCTCTTGCAAGACCATCATCCTACCTGCATTGAAACATGGAGATAAGATATTCAATGGGTATGAATGCTCTTTACTTATCATTGAGCTTAAAAAAAGGCTCATGTAACTAGATTCACATTTTATGCTAAACTGGGCTCCATTTTTAATTCCTATGGCCATTGATGGATGAAACACAAAAAAAGATAAATTTTTAGCCAGTGAGTCAGATGTTTATAACTTCTGAAAGAGCATATTCAGAACACTCAAAGAGTTGGAATGGAATATGGAGATTTTCTCCATACCATGTGAATCAGATAATTGTAATATCCAGCTACTTTGATATAATGTTTTTATAAATCTTGTTTTCAAGAAAAGAGAAGAAAATTACAACCTCAAGACACAGTTTCTATTTGACTTTTTAAGTGATAAACACAAGGATAATATTTATTACTTGATTATTTATAAACTTGTGGAAACATTAAACAGCCATATGATTGTTTACAAAGAACACAGATCTGGAAAAAAAATTATGAGAGTTAAGTTCCCTCTGTCTTTTGGGGGCAGGTTTGGGGTATAGTTTTGTGTTTTGTTACTTGCTTGAGTGATTGACTGTTGGCTTTTGCAAAATGATGATACTATATAATACCAATGAGATTTTTGTGAACATCCACTATATTAACAAATGAGGAAGGTCTTAACACAATTCTGGCCTATGTTAGATGGTTAATTTCTTGCTTGCTTTATAATAGATGGTAGACATTGCTGCTATTCTCCCACAGCAAACTGATTCCTCTCTGTATTTGGGTACAGGAGGAACATAGCACATACTCATTTCTTTGGAAGTTAGGAGAGGCTGTATGTCTTCCTTTGCACAATAAAATGTGTGTAAATATGATGGTTGGCAGGAATGACATATGTCACTTCTGGGGAGAAGCATTGAATTGCCAATATTCCACCCTCCTGTTCACAGTTCACCCTGCTAAGGTGATAGTGAAAGAATATGTGTTGATAAAAGTCTTCAAAAGTTTAAAGCTACATGAGCATGGTTATTCTTAAGAATTACTTGGACTTGAAATAATCTTTTGGGTGAGTTAAAAATAAATACTTGATGTTGTAAACTGACTATATTTAGGGATTGTTACCTCAATATAATCTAGTCAATCTTGAATGCATTTACCTAATTCAGTTTTTTCTCCAATATTTCACGTATCTCATGGTATATACAACTCACCATTTAGAAAAAAATAAAAGAATTTATGATTGTACAATAAAAAAACATAGGTCTGTAATCTGAGAAAATTTATGCTAAATGCATTTTTTTTCTCTGACACATTTTGTTTAAAAATGACTTAGTACAATTTAAAACATAACTGTTCTAAAATCTGCTTTTTGACTTTTGGATTTGTAACCATACATCAGGACATGTCAGTAGTTCTTGAATAATTATTATGGGTCCTTTATGTGAGAAAAAGGGAAAATTTTGTTTCGTGCTTAAGATTTTGGAAATGCAAATCTTGAAAATGAAATATTGACATGTTTCTATGAAGTTTGAAAATCATTTTAATTGAGTCATAATTTATAGAATTATGTTAACTCAGATCTGAAAAGAATTTGATATATAATTTGTCCCCCAAATCCCATACTGTACCTTGAGAATCTGAGAGCCTAAGGTATTCATTAATTGGCTTGCCCCAAGATTGGGTTCATAGGAACACTCTCCTGCTAAAAATCAACCTCCATGGGCTTTCTGTTTCTTACGGTATATGGTCAAAGCTTCTTAGATTGCATATAAGCTCAGACCACTATGACAACAAACAACCTAATCTCAAAACTCATCATTTCCTGAATACATAGGTTCCTTCCTTCCTTTGCCAATGCATATCTTTACCTCTCTCTAGAATCCCTCCCCCATGCATCTTATCACCCAAACTCCTGCTCAACCTGCAAGACTCAGCTCAAGTATAACTTCTCTTGCCCTTATTGCTGCCAAGTGCTGTATTTAAATGATCCTGTTTATGTGAGCCAAACACATTTCATACTTACTCACATTGCATTGTAGTTCATGATAAATTATATTTTTGTTTCCAAGTTTTTGTTCTCTGAGATTCTTTATCCCTACTCATTGCCCTGCAATGTGCAGTACCTTTCTATAGGAGAAATATATTCTTCTGCTCTGTTGACATTAAACTTGACCATATGAATGTACTTTCTGAGGGTTCCTCTCTTTCAATGATTTAGAATCTGAATAAAATCACTGTGATACAGAAAAACAAAGAAAAAACATTTCTACACGAAATGAGAATGTTGCACAGACACATACAGAGACAGTAAAATTATGCATGCTATGTTCTGATCATTTGCAATTTGGAGATAAGTCAAGTGTAAATTTTTTGTTGGGAGTTAAAGAACAAGGGGAGTAGGCCTTGGACTTCAAGGTTGAGATAAATTGGGCCCAGTAGAAATCATTAATCTCTTTCTGATCAATCAGAGATGGATTTATGGTGGGTGAGGATTTTTAGGAGTCATCTTCAGAACAAAGAGATATATGGGGGTATTAATAAAAGGCTAAAGGATTCGCATAGTTTTAATGTGCAAAATAAGATATTTTGCATAATTTTTATATTCCACACAAATATACTAGTAAAATGAATAAAATGAAAGCATATAATACACTTCCCATCTTTTTCTAGGAATATTTTGCTGGTTCATTAGCTAGTTTTACTACTCCAGCAGAAACGTATTACAAAACATGAATTTAAAAATAAAGTGTCTTAAATCAGACTTTAATTTTCTAATAAAAAGTATGCGTATTTGTTTTATTTGTGGAGTTTTCTAAAGTAGTTTATTCTATCTGTGTTTTATTTTTTTAAGTCATGTATTACATTTTTTTTTCAGGTTGAGGCTTTGTTTGTTTAGAGCAGCTTAAATATCCAAACTAAGTAAAATGTACTCTTCTATTTCTATTTCCTTCACTCATTTCAAAGATTTGAACTGTAATCATTAAGATGTTTGAAATAATGTAGACATGAATCAGTAGCCACTTTGCAGAGATTCTGATCAATTTTCAGTTTTGCAAGTCTCACACTGGAGGGTAGTGCTAAAATATTCTGAGATATATATGATAGAAATTGGACTAAAGGATGTGTTTGTAGTTAAACCACAAAATCTCATCCATGAGCTTACTTCTTTCTTATTTAGGACTGTGCTGAATCAGAATCAAGGCAGTCTGCATGAAGTGTATTGATTTTTATTTTAGGGACTATTGCATGACTTACCAAACTGATAAGAAAAATCATTGGGAAGTGATATAATGTGCTCCTAAGAGTCCACTTGTGAAAATTACATAGATTGGAAGTCAGATCTCACGGTTAGCCAACATTACATCATGTCTCATTGCAAAAGGCACAATAAAAGAATTTCTGGGACTCTGATGAGACTCCACTGGTCATATTTGTAGAGCTATTTATCCTGCCACTTTGGAAGGATGTCCTATTTATGTATAGAAATTTATGTAGAAGATTCTCAATTTTTAACTCCTTTCATCTACTTGAAAAATTTTAGTCTTGTTACATCGCCATAATTCTTTCTCTAAATGAATAACTCATCCCCTACATATTTGATTATTTCCAAGTCTAATGCTAGTATTTAGTTGGATTTTTCAGAAATTTGTATTTCTTCACAATAGATAGCATGGTTCACTTGTGATTTATTTGTGGATGTATCATTTGATGCAAGCATTTCATGCCTCATTTCCCATAACTATAAGTGTTCATTTTATGGGTTCAAGTTAGACTGTGGGACAAAGAACATTACAGTATGAAAAAGCTTGATTTTGAAGATGGAAGATAATGAGGCTGTTTGGTATGTGTATGTATTAAAAACTCATTTGGGAATTTGCTATTGGTATATATCCCTAAATCCACTATGGGCAATTATAGAATCCTACAATTCTCACATCACATTCAATATCTCTAATTTATTAAGCATAGCTGGTCTCTGAGAATACAAGTAAAATGCAGTAGCATATTGCGCCTAATGAAGTAAAAATGCTATAATTAAAACACAACTTTATATTATTGTTGGGTTATTTTCATTGTCCTTATTATACTAAACACTTCTGTTTACATTATTCTAAAAAGAAATCTGAAAAAAGTCAGTTGTATCTTTCTCATTACTAAATTTTACAAATTTATTTGTATTTATACAAACATATAAACAAGCAAATATGTCAGAGTGCTGGACCCCATGTCATGACCTGCCCATGTCACGATTGTTCTAGGGCACTGATACAACAAATTGACAAATATTAAGCATTATCTCAAAATGGTACCATTTCATGTTATAAAAATTGTTCAAATTATTCTGTGTTAAACATTAGCATATAATATACAGAAAAGCCAGGAAGTCATTAAATTTAATATAAAAATTTGTTCTAAAATTTTCATTTCCTTTCTGTTTTAGTGTGTGTTGATATGGTGCGCATAAAATTGTTAATTTTTTTAAATAAATTGCTTTAACCAAGTAAGATGTTTAATCATCTGAAACAAAAGGTAACCAACACAAGAATTATTTCTAAATCAGTGAACATTTTCTGATGCAGTACTAAGTCCTGAAATTGTTCTTTTCTTGTTAAAAGCCAATTAGTTTATAGTACACACTGCACCTTTTAAAATTCCCTCTACACACACACACACACACACACACACACACTAACAGCAAGTAAGAAGTTTTGTAGATGCCATATTTAGGAATACCAGAATGCCTCATGTTCTAAAAATGTTTACCAATCTATTCAAGTGGCACCCTCTGAAAGTAAAATAAAACAAAAAACTAAAGCAATAAACAATGTAATTACCATTACATAAATGATTTAATGATAATTCTCTACAGTACCCATGGAGAGCTAAGAGTTCTTGGCTATCTGTCAATCAGCATTGATGGGAGGACTTGACCAGATCCGTGTGATACGTGGACTGGCCTGGGACACAGAAGACAATCAGGGAATAATAAAACTGTAGGTTGATAATGAAAGAAGGGACTATGATAACTATTTCCTTGAATGCCCCTGACTAGGGATTCACTCATATCTTAATGAGGAGGGATTATAACATAATATGTAAAAACCATTCTTGTTCTACCAACAAATGATTTATGAGCAGTTATGACGCACTGGTTATGAACATTGCTTTGATATCAGTGAAGGTGGAGTTTAATTTTGATCTTGCTATTTATAGTTAACTTAAGTACCTACAGTACCTTTGCACCTCCCTTTCCTTATTGATTAACTGGCAATAACAACATAAACCAGCCCACTAGGACTCATGAGCTTTAACCCAGCTAATAAGGAACACAGCACCCGAACTTGGTGCTTCAAATGTTCCTACTAGTGCTAGCTACTTTACCTTAAGAGCCAAGCTGTTCAGCAAACTGTTTATAATACACTAGAAGCCCAGTGCACGAAATCGCGCAGCCCCGCCCACCCACACATGCCTTGCTGCTCTCGCAGCCCCGCCCACCCGCACATGCCTCGCCATGCACGCAGCCTCCTGGTGACCGGGCTTTGGTTGTTATGGTGTCACGACCACTGGGTTTTTATTATATAGATGACATGATCTATTACAGGACATTGTGTTTATTTATTAACTAATCTCTAATTTTTTTTCAATTTGTGTGGATTTTGTTCTATTACGAGGCCTTAAATTAAATGAACTTCATGTATTTTTTAAAGAGTGGTAGCTGAACTGGATGGAAATAAATAGTAGCATAACACCCCACTTCCTGAATGGCTGCAGGGAAGTCACCACTTCCTCAGGCATACTTTTAATATGCCACCAAATTGTAGGAAATATCCCTGTAGAATCAATAAAGCCAGGAGTTTGTCTTCTGAGCACCATGAGCAAATCAATCCAGGTTGGAATTGTGTGGATATTCTTTATACCTCATATTTCTTGTTGATTATATTTTATAAAGCATTTAATTGTAGCCCTAAAGTTATTGCTATTACAGGCAATTATATAATTGAACTGTCTTATATGTTTCAGGGTTGTCTTTTTTTTTTTTTAAGACAAAGGGCAGAGCAGGATAAAAGGCCCACAGTCAACCTTCTGACAATTTTCGTAAACCAAAACAGAGATGGAAATGGCTGTAGTCCAAACTCATCACACGGGAGATCACACAGATGGGGAGATAAGGAGTTGCCCATGTGAGCCTCTTGACAATGCTCAGCATTTTATTCCAGAATCTCAGGTAAGCCACCTGCGTGCTGATGACATCACGAAAATAAAGGCCAAGGGCTGATGACTGGATGGGTGCTCTTTATTATCGTATATCAGGTGTCACCTGTAATTTCATGTCTCTGGCAATACGACAGAGCGCATCTGTCATCTAACCATGGATCTTAGTCAATTTTCTCTGCTCGTTGGAAACAAGCTCTTATACAGTGTGGGAGTAGTAAGGAGCCAGCCCATCTTCTGAGACTGGCTGTGAAATACACAGAACAACAGTTAAAGAAAACAAGCTGATATTTCCACACAGTGCCAGCACAGGAAATACCCTGTTTCTCTGCAGTTCTAATGTAGAAAACGCTCACCGGTTCAGATCCATGCGGATGTTGTTGAAGGATCCCAGTGTGGAGCCTGGACAGTCAACAAAGCAGAGAGCTTTGAGCATGGGGTGCATGAGAACAAGGCCCTTAAGGCACACGCAGAGGCATCCCTCTTAACATGGCCTTGGAGGAAGATAGATACTTTCTAAGGATTCTGGGTGTTTCACTTTCTGTGAACAAGGTTTTTTTTTAAAAGATAAAACTCATCGTGTAAATACAAATATCATTTCCCATTCACTTTCATTCCACATAGAAAGATGCAGCATAGGACTCCTCAGTGACCCAAACCATCTCTGGTCCCCACAGAGCCTCCTTTAATAAGCATGTGTCTATATTCAAAGGGAAAAGGCCAAGCTATAGAGTTTGTGAAATTGTAGAGATTCTGGGAATGTTCAACTGCTGGCTAATTTGAAAGGAAAAATCAGGAGTAAACTTAGGATGATTCTGTAGAACAAAAGAAAAATCTGTACAAGAAAGGTGCTTTGTAGCCTCCTGAACACAAAGGACTAACAATAAAAAGAACCACTGGAATAATTCAGGATGTTTTTTCCCCTATCATTTTAGATTTGGAATGCCATTAGAATGAGAACACATTTTATTAGGGACAGAGTTGGCTTGTGTATAAAAGTGTGGGGATGGGAGGGAGCTTTGTCTGTTCGCAGTAAATGATGAGCCCCAGTTCAGGGCAGGAAAGTGTTCCCACCACAGCCACACTGGAGATCCAGAAGGCTCTCCCTTTATTAGTGGTACACGCCAAAATGCAGGAGGAGGTCGTGATTTGTCTGGATCGGATGAAGACTCTAGAGTAGTGTCTGGATTTCTTCACAGTATTGGGTAAGCTGGAGGACTTATTGCCAAGTTTTGGTCCAGTGGATAAAAACACATTCTGGTTAAAAGCATATTCAGAATATGCAGGGTGCATCTCAATTCTGAACTGAAGTAGACAATCGTGGAGTTGGTATTTCAATTCCATCACAATAGGCTTGATTCTCTAAGAAGCTTTAAGTCTCTTTCAAAGTCAATTACCAGGCAGGGTTTCCAGACCCTCCGTTTGCCACAATTATATTTGAACTTGTTGCTGGGTGACTGGAGGGCTGTCTGAACAGACTTAGATGGAGAAATCCAACGCAGAGAGAAAGGCAAGGTGAGGGCCACCAAAGGTCAAAGGGGCCCCAGTCTCACTAAGGTTTGGTTTCTAAAAGCTACATGACCATGAAAAGTAAATCAGGGATTTCCGGATGCAAAGTGCCATAGTAAAACATCCGGACTGAAAGAAACCAATGCTGCAGAGACAGGAAAATAATGGAATATTCATTATGGAGATATATTTTTCAATATTAGCAGCCAATCGATCTGGACCAGACTGACCATTTTCACTGTTAACAATTTTACTCTTAACGATGATTTTATTTTGCATAATATTAAATGTTTTCCACATTATACTTTTGCCCTTCTTTCATTTTCACAGGCCTAAGTATGTCCTTGATACATGAATGTAGTGATTAAGGGCACATTTTCATGACTATTGAAATAGATTCTCTTTTACCTAAAAAAATTCTTTTTGCCATGCGGTGTGCGGGGATAATAGAAGAGGGGGCAAATATAATTTGTTCTCATACTACAGGACCCATGCCTGAACCATCACAAATGAAAAATTTTGGATTCTTCATATGTGCATTCTCAAAACCATGGTTGCCCAAGTTTCTAGAGCATACATGTGTAATCAATGTGATCTTGCTACATGGTGTATATAAAATGTATTTCCCAACCCCCAGCCTAAATAGAGAAAGCAATGGGTAATTTTTCACCAATGATAGCAAAACCAATAGTGACAATGCAACTGTAAACTGAGGTGCTCATAGTGGCATGCCTTCTAAGAGAGCCTTCCAGCAAGATCGAGGCTTGATTCCCTCTGTAGCCTAGGCCTGGTCCCAGCAACACAGGCCATTGTGCCCCTGGCCAGTCACCTTAGCCGGCCCCTCCCTCCCGGCTGCTGTGCTCCGCAGAGCACCTCTCCCAGGGTGGGACCACAGAGCGCAGGTCCACAGACCAGTCCTTTCTTCTCCCCGTTGTCTTCTGCTCCTACTTCGGGTTACTGTCCCCACAGCCAAGATCCCTACTACTGGACACGATCAAGGAAACTTTCCTTGTTCTCTCTTTCTAAACTCCCAGGATGATGGCATCAACTTTTCCAGGCTGGGGGAGAATAGGGAAACCTATTCAGCAGGGGTCACCATGTCTATGGCCCAAAGGGGACGATTTCCTGCCCAGAGCTGGGGCCCGTTCTCCCTGGTTACCGGAAGCCCAGTCCAAAAGCTTATAGGCCCCGCTTTTGCCAGGGGATGGAGTTTAGTCTCGCACGCTACTTTCAGCTCTCTGCCTCCCTCCACTCAGGATGAGCTCCAACGTTGGTTTTGCAGGGCAAGACTTCTCCCACGATGTATTTGGGATTTGACCTGCTATCCACCCCTGAAGGGAGGGAGAGAGAAAGAGACTTTTATAGACTCAAACACAGTGAAGGCCATTGTTTCCCTCTGATAGACAAAGAGCATTGACCTTTAAAGCTGGTGCCACTTCCAGCTGCAAATAATTTGTGTTCACCGAGCAGAAGATGGTACTTGGCTGGTGTCTCTTTTTCCTCTGTTTTTCTCTGCAGTTGTGAGATGGAATTTAAGAGGTGTCTTTTGACTGCTTCCTTAGCAAGAATGTTATATTGGTTAATTAGCTATGGCATTGCCTGGTTTAATACTATAAACAGAGTGAATACTTTAAAAAGTATTAACATTTATACATATTACAAAATAATGTATTTTGTCATTTTATTGTATAAAATGAAATAGAAACAAGACACACACACACACACACACACACACACACACACACACAAGTCCTATATATTGTTGTGGCACTCATGAATAAGGGCCCGTGTATTTTAGCCCAGAAATTTTACTTTTAGAAATTTATCCTACAGGTATACTTGCCTAAGTGAACATAGATAACATGTTAATGAGTGTTCATTGCAATACAGGATACATAAAAATGGAATATTATGCAGCCTAATGGGTAATATAAGATAGGTCTATAGATCTACATGTGCCTACATAGACAGAAGTTTCAGAAGTATTATTTGCAAAAAGCCAATTGCAGAGCGTTGAGTATGTCATGATTCCATTCCTGTAAGAAAAGTATTAACATATATACACTTGTATGTGCATGGAATGTTTCTAAAATCATACATAATAGGATGCATTTTTAACATTTCTCTGAGTGGTATTGGCCAAATGGAGAAGACTACGTTTACTTTTATTTCCATTGTTTAAATATTTTACCATGAGTTGGTGCAATCTTACAATAAAATTAATCCAATGAAGGCATAATCATCTTTTGTTGTTTCTGTTAATCCTCACCTGAGGATATTTTCTTGCATTGATTTTTAGAAAGAATGGAAGGGAGGGAGGGAGAGAAAGAGAGAGGGACATAGGTGTGAGGGCCAGGAATGGAATCTGCAACCCACGTACATGCCCTTGACCAGGAACCAAACATGTGACCCTTTGGTCCATGGGCCAACACTCTAACCACTGAGCAACGAGAGTGAATTTTCTTTAATCAAGAACACAGGTGGCCTAGCTGGTTTGGCTCAATGGATAGAGCATCAGCCTGTGGATGTTTCTATCTCTCTCTCCCTCTCCCTTCCTCTTTGAAATCAATAATATATATATATGTATGTATACACACACACACACACACACACACACACACACACACATATATGAAAAAAACAACAACAACAACACAGGGGTTTCAGAAATATGTAATCAAGTGCACCAGTGATCCAAAGTCCCATTGTAGGAAAAATGTTTGTGTTTTCCTCTCCACATCTCTCAAAAACATACAAAAATATTTTAATAGATAAAGGAAGAATTTTTTTCAATTATAATCCTTATCTCTCACATTACTCATTCCTCCCTTAAAACAGCCAAAAGGATCTCTTCAAAGAACATAATGTCCTCATCAGGCCTAAGAGAAGGTAAATAAAAGCTGCAGCAGGCACTTGCCATTGGCTGTTTCATACAGAACCCCTTGTTATTTTTACGGATCTGTTACATCCTTGGGTTTCCTGAATCAGGACAAGATGGTCTCCCGGGGAGCTTCAAATTTGGGGGGAATGGGTAGAAAATCTGGGATGATAACGTGTTTCCCATCATTTTCCTCGGGGACAAAAATTTGTCTAAGGTCCGAATCTGAGTATAGAAATAAAAGAAACCCATAAATGCATGTGTTCTTTTTTAACCACCTGCACATTTTTTCTTCTATTTTTTGGTCCTTTTCTGCTGCTACCCTGAACGTAATCCTGTGTTAAGCCATTAACAACTTGCAAGTAAAGGGAGACAAAGTAGTAAATCCACTTTCCAATTAATATTCCTAGTAATTGTAATGTAATTTGGGTGCTTCTAGCAAATGGGGACCATAATCACAAAGATTAAGAAGGGTTACCAAAGGTGGAAATTCCAGATGCTGGCAAGATTCCCAATCTCCAGGTTACAGTGAAAACAGCAGAAAAATATGGAAGTAAATATGATAATTAATAGAAGGGTCATATTCAGTGTCCTATTTTGAATTTATTTTTGAAATGTGATACACTTCTAAATATGTCCTTAGTATTTAAAAGAGAATTCAGTCAGTAGACAAGTTTATTAAACATTTCCTCTATTCAACAGTGAGCTAGGTGGGCAGAAATGCTGGGTAAGTAAGAACAGAGCCCTGTTCCCTAACCTCAGGTTACTTATAATCTATTCAGGGAATGAAAACCAATATATGTTAAACAATAGTGGTAAAGACAATAAGCTGATTAAAACATTAATTTGGGTTTAAAAAACAATCTCCTTATGTGTGGACCTTGTCTCATCTAACACTAAACTTGGAATGGCACAGAATATTTGAATGATATTTGTTTGGACAAATGAGTGATAAAAGAGTAGAAAAATAATGAGGATTGGGGAATGAACTGTTATTAGAAGTGAATTTTTAAAACAGGAATAAGTTAGCAGATGAGGACAGAAACACATTTCCAGTAAACAATCCCAAATTAGCAGACATGGGTTCATAGGAGTAAAAACCAGCCTGATTCTAATGAAACTGTGTTCATATTGATTTAACAAAATATAATAGCGATACCATTGTAATTAGCTAGCTATTAATAATAGGAAAGGAGCAAAAGGGAGGCCAAACATTATAGGTATGTCATTTGGGCAGCTTCACCAGGAAGCTGCAATTTCACACTCCCCAGGGAACCACAGGCTCATTCCCTGCAAAACACTGGAGGAAGGAGGCCAACAAAGGAGAGATAGACACATGCCCAGTGAAGTTGGGGTGACATAGGGAAGGTACTTGCCTGTCAGTCAAACCTGGGGACAGATATGATTAACCAAATGGGCAGGGCCATTGCAAGCCCATGAAAAGTTGGGAATACATAATCCCTTAAACAAAGTAGTTTGCTCTCTTGTTGCTCTTGGCTATTGGCTCTTGGCTCAAGGGGCTCTCTTGTTCCTGCTTCCTTGCATTCACCTCTGTTTCCTCCATAGCCACATGGCCCTATGGACCCCACATGCAATGGACTGCAGTGGGGAACACAGCTAAGCTACCCTGATGCTTGATTGGACAGTGCATATATATATGCAAAGTGTCCCCTCAGAAGTTCGACCGGGAGACTGGGAGTTTGATCGCTCACTATAATGTGTGCTGACCATGGGGGGGGGGGCAGCGCGGAACATGGCAGGAAACCAGCGGCAGTGGCGGGGTGCTGAGGGAATGAGGGAAGGGGAGACGGGGAGGCAGGGGGAAAGTGGAGGGGAACAGCACAGTGGCAGCACGTGGGTGGCAAGGGAAGAAGGAGGCAGGGAGGTGGGAAGGCAAAAAGGTGGGGAGGTGGGGAGGTGGGGAACCTGATCGGCCCTAATCACCGGCCAGGCCTAGGGACCCTACCCATTCACTAATTTCGTGCATTGGGCCTGTAGTATTGAATGAAACTCTGGACACTGACTCTGATTCTAGTCCTATTGAAGCCACAGCTATACTTCCTTGGCAGGACAAGGGGAAATGGGACCTTGGAAACTCAGGGATGTAATTCCACAGAAATAAAAAAAAATGCTCCTTCTCCCATGTGAGTCTCAGAAAATTCTTTTTCTTGGGATATCGAAAGAATTCCACTCCTACTAGCACCATGTGGGGACAAGGACCCCCACTTCCACCAATAACAATACCATGGATCAGAGGTTGCACTAGGTGCTGATTGTATAGAAATTACCAAAGAAAACCCAGCTTAGGATTGCAGATACCCCTGGTAGAGTGGATACTTAATGAGGAGTTTTAAAAACTGAGGTTGAAAAAGTGGTAAATTCAAATGAGAATAACTTGAAAATCTGGACCAAGAGTTCAGATTTCATATAACCTGACCTATTCAATACTGGAAAGTTTTTTGTCAGTATGATAAAGAAATAATGAAAGATTATGAAAATAATTTCTAAAAATTAGAATGATAAGTAGATAGCTACTATTGCCATCCCTACATTAGATATACTGTTAAGATTTCTTATATAATGTACTTATTTTTAACAAAAATATTGATGTTCTTATCAAAAGACTCCATATTGAGGTTACTTCCTGTATATATTCATCTCTGTATTCAATACATACTTCTGATGTGAACTGAATAGTCCAGGAAAGTAACAGAGATACAAGCAACAGATGTAGTAGACTCTTTCATTGACACACTGCATAGTGTGTTCTGATATCTGAGTATTTTTCACACAATACCCAAGTGTATTATGTTACTCTACAGTCACCTTAAAAGGTATTGAAAGAATAAGGCAAATGAATAAAATGTTTTGGGTTGATGGTGCATTGGCTTTGCATGAACGCACAGCCTTCTTATTTTGATCAGAAATTACCATTTGATGCAAGATCTGGTTTAAATGTATGTGCATTTATCAGTCAACAAAGTTTGCTGAAATCACTTACTGTAATTTGAGAATGCTTCCATTTCTTCATCTCTAATCTGTTGATATTAAAAGAAAAAAGAACTTCCACATTCGGTATCTCAGAGTTTGCCCATATTATAGCTAACTTTAGTCTATAAAATTATTTTGAAAAACTATATAGAGAAGCAACATTCCAGGGAAAGGAATAAATAGAATAGAATTAATCTAATAGATTAGAAACACACCATCTAAAGTGATGACTCTCCTGCACCCTCACAAGTAAACAATGTGAGATGGTTAAAGTACATGGTCAGTCAGAGGCAATGCCATAGTCTACAGACTCACAGGCCAATGTTTCCAACTGTGTCTGTTCATGCTTGTTAGTCCCTGTGCCTGGCACTAGCAGGTACTCAGGAACATGTGGCATTATCACAATATTGGTGGTGTTAAGGGAAAGACATAGCAAATTAGGGAAATTTGCAGATGGGCCTGATACTCCAGATTATCAGCACACTTGTGTTGTTGTTAAAATAAAATACTCTCCAACTGTTCCATAGTTCTTTTGCATTACTGCTGAAGGAAAGTATATTATGTGGGCAGCTTTTAAATCCAACTAGCCTAGTGATCGTGATTTGTTCCATTTTAAAGCTGAGGTCAAAGTAGCAGGTAACATCCTATATTGAAAATATTAATTTACAAAAGCAGAGATTGTTTAAAATTAATCTTTTCCCTTACCCATTTACTGATTATTTTGGGGGGGGGGTTACTTGAAATGTAGTGTGATTATTTTTTTCCTTCATATCATCCTCAAAGCCAAGTATGACTTAAGAAAAGGTTTCAATAACTTCAAAAGTAATGGATTTCTCTTCACGTCTATGTAAGCCCCAGGTGTATTTTCCTGACCTCTCTCTTGTGTCCATCTTCAAAATGACTAAGGCTTTACAAAATACAACAGGAAGAGAAATTGATCTGAATCCTATGAAATCCACTTTACTTCAAATCTGTACGTCTTTATGGTAGACCAGTTCAACAAGACACATTTAGCCTTACATCTGGAGCACAATTTAATACGGTGGCACATTATTGACCAGAGTTGTGTCATCAACAGCTTCAGCAATTTGGATTTCAATGCATGGAAATAAATGTGCCACAAAGATTTAATAGCTTGGCCGGATGTACTTCTTTGTAGATCTCTGGAACATAAGCACGGTAGCTTTTTCTGCTGCCCTGTTTGCTTTGCACTCAACCAAAAAAAAAAAAAAAAAAGGAACTGCAAGTTAATTAGTGATTTTTATTTTTTTCTATTTAGGGCAGTCACGATACAAAAAGCTTGGCCTCAATACTGACCAGAGCTTTTGTGAGTCATTCTGAATCGTTAGTAGGTGCACAGTTCTTTCTTGGCAAGTGTGGGAAAAAGGACAAGGATGCTCAGATGCAGGGTGTATGTACTCCTCTGCATGATACAATTTTTTCCCTCTTATTATGACTTCCAAAATTATTAAAAAACCGACTTACAAGATAAAGTCTCTGAAGGCCCCGCCATCTTCCACTGTAGGCAAAACTATGAAAATGTACACTATTTCTCCTCATCACTTTGTCTCCCCAAATCTGAGAGATCTGGCATTTTAAAAATGAAGGGTTTTGCTTTAAATTCTGGAACCTGGCTCAAAGTTGATTTTAAATAAATATAAATGGAGAAACTGCTCTACTAAATAATCTTGTAGTGGTAGGTAGATATTACTTTCCTTTGGTGAAAATAGTTTATGTGCTTTTTACCTTTGAATCAAGCATTGTTTTAGATTTCGGAGAGTTTTTTAATAATAGTATTTAAAATGTCCTGCATTTTGAGTATCATTTAATTATAATTTGCTTCCTTGGGGAGTATATCATCATGTGATTTAATTTTGTATATACCCTAAGGGGAGCATATTGCAATTATAAAATATTTTCTCCAGAAACAATAAGGGTTTAATGAAATGATTTATTTCAGGATGCTATTATAAAGTGGCTTATTCAACTGGAATTTGAATGCAACTGAGTTTGGAAATACAGGATAAGTCCTCCAAAACGGATGAAAGATGACCATATGTGCTTTTGTGCTCAGACCCCAAACCATATTCACCTATCTTTTCAGTCTTTACATAATACTTCAATTATTATATCTTGAGGGGGAAAAAAACTTAGAAAGCTGAGAGCTATGAAACATTTATATTATTATCTTTTCAAAAAGTTCATTTTTGGATCGTATCATTTGGATAGGGATTAACTTAATCAGAGGTTTTGAATCTTCTTTACTTTAATTTTTTATCTCTTCTTTAAAAATATGTCTGAATCTTTAAAAGACCTAAACCTGTAGTCACAAAGCACTGCTTCAAAAAAAGGGGGGAAAAAGGCAGGGAAAGTTTTTGCAGCCGCCACCAGCTGTAAGGGAGATAGTGCAGGCAGCAGATTTGTGACAGAGTGGAGCATGAAACCCATCAGCTGATGAGTGAAAATCCCTGGTTTCTAATTAATCGAGGTACACAGGCCAAGGGATGAAGAGGATCAGGGAAATGAAATCAGGAAAGAGATACCATCAGTCATTTCTGCGGCCCATTGTCATACTTCAGAATCTGCTGTAATGAATCACTCAGGCATTCCACAGATACATTCAAATGGTGAAGAAAATTCATTGTCCGGTGAAGAGCGTCTGATAAAAATCTTTCTTTCCCCCCCTCTTTGTCAGAAGCCTATGATCAGAAAAGGAAACCCAGACAGCACAACAGGTGTGCTGTTTGCAAGCCTGGTGAAATCTGCAAATGAACCAAGTATGGAAGAATTTTTGTACTAATTCCCGCCCCCACCCCCACCCCCCCGGCCAAAAAAAACAAAAACAACAACATGTATGGGGAGGGTGGTGGGACATTGCATCCAGTGAAGGAAGCTTGTCATGGAAAAGGAGTGCACAAAGTGTCCTAGTAAGAGAAGCAAAAAGTGAGCCCTGGCCTGCAGTTGAGAAATGCATATTCCTGTGAAATCTTAACCGGGGAAGGGAGAGGAGACACAGGGAAATGTAGCAATATTTAATTTAATTTCCAGAGACATTTCCTTTGAAGGAATCTGCCCAGTGAAGAAAGCATTATGCATGACATCCTGGCTCTGATCGGAAAGGAAAAATCTCATCCTCAAAGTCAGCCGGCTGCTCTTGGGCCCCTGGTTTCTGGGGCTTCCTAGAGAAAGGGCTGCCTTTAAAGTCAGTGAGACTTGCCGGTGATGAATGCTCATTTCAGCCTGAAGGTTTTGTTCAAAGGTTTCCTAATTCGGGCCTGCATTCCTCCTGGGTTAGAGCTCACTTTTCTGGTGGTCATGCATTTTAATGGAGAAAATATTCATCGGGGAACCCAAGACACAGATTCTGTGCATTTCGACTCTGCAGCAACTTTGTGACCATGAATAATTCCTTGTAGCAGCTCCAAGTGCTGCGTGACATTAGGTGACACGCAGAGATAATTGTTTTCAAATAATCAGGTGCTGTACTGAGACATATAAGGATGTCTGATTCATTTTAAATTTAATTACTATAATATAGGGTTTCGCTGTCTATAGTATCAATCACCAAGACACTTTGGCGTTGATAATATTAAAATTGCAACAATAATGAGAATCCTACTTCATGATGAAAATAATTTTAATCACGGGTAGATTACAAATCCATTTACAGTTACGGTTACTGAGAATTCTATTATCTACCGTCTCTTGTAAAAGATGTTAAGACATGTTTTCAGGAAGTATAAAAGATTATAGAAGTATGCTGCTTCTATAAAATCCCAAGCACAGCTTTTCAGAAAACCTGGGGAAAGCTTCCGACTGTCAAGACCTGTGGGATGGAATGGAGAGGAGGTAGCCGTAGGCACAGAGCCTTTTGTCCCGGGCGCTCCTGTTGGCTTTATGCTTTCAGTCAAAATTATTTTTGAGAACCTACAACGTAAGAGGCACTGGGCTAGGTGCTGGGGATGAAGCAGAAAATAAGCAGCGTGGTACCCCTGCCCTCATGGTGCTCACAGTCTAGCCATGAAAATGGTTTGGATTGAAAATGGATTCCAATGGAGACCAATGAATGCTCCTGGGCAATGACTGATCCTCTGCTCCGGCTGCACATGGAAATCACCTGGGAAGTTAAAATATATACACAGGTCTCTCTCTCTCCCCATATCTGTATGTGTATACTAGTACATTTCCAGGCTCTGTATCTAGAATTTTGGTCGGGGGTGGGGCTCAGGCATAAGTATTTTCAGAGGCTCCCCAGGGGATTCTAATGTGCATCTGGCTTATGTGCATCTAAAGAACCACCTCCACCTCTCTGGACATGAAATGGGATGATTCTCTGTTCACCTGGTAACCTTCTGGGAAGTAACTACCTAGTGTCTGACTGAATTAAACCAGCTCTTTATATTTTGATCCTATAAGAATGAGAGTTCTTCATGAGCCTGAAGTCCAGTAATTTATTTTGTAGATAATCTATAACTTCACATAACCTTTATGATCACCTTTGCTAGTTGTGACCTCATCTCCCGTTTTTGTATCAAAAATAATCAATAAGGCCTGGTAATCAGGCCAAATAAGATGATTTACTCATTGCTACTCATTTACACTAAGAGGAAGGTTTGATTACACCAGTGCATGTTGAAGAGGTTAAGTCAAAGAGATACTAAATGTGTTTGAGGCACGGAATGGTAGAAAGGTAATGGACTGCCAGTTGTATTTCCCTATCTGGGTGGCTGTGCTCCAAAATCACTGGTAAACTTTGCTTTGCTCCAAAGAATCTGTGGTCTCTAATTTATGCATTTGGACATTTCTTGGTGTAGGGATGCCCACTTGAGTGACTTTCTAAATGTTTCTGTTTATATATTTAATCGACATATGATCCATTGTGTGTATACATTGATAAAACAACTAGACATTAAAAGAAATCATAATTTCTACTGTCACAATTATAATTTTCTTTACCCCATATATTTTTTTTATTCTCTTGATCCTTCTTCATTAGGATTGTCTTTCTGTTCTCTACCTTTCCTCACCCAAACCTTGAACCCCACCCCACTTGAGTATTTTTTTCTTACTTTATTTTTCTTTCATTCTCTCAGGAGCTAACAAAGTCAATAATCACAAATATCTCCCAACATTCAATTGATCCCTTTACTTGGTCTTTGTTTTCGATAATACTCATATATCCGAGAGAGAGAGAGAGAGAGAGAGAGAGAGAGAGAGAGAGAGAGAATATGCATAGAAATGGAAATAGACATGGAAATAATTAGTTTAAAAAAAATCAGTCTATTACCGTCACTGTCACTTACAGCATTCCCACAAGCGTGTAAACTGCGCCCCACACTGGTTCCCTGCTTTGGTGGGACTCTATGAATAAATTACATTTCCAGAGTCTGCCAGCTTTCCAATTCCAGCTTTCTGCACTTTGCAACACTGTTTTTCCTTCATATGTTGCATAATTTTTGTTTTTCCCTGTTGTTTTTTTTTCATCTTTGTGTTTCTCTGGCTCAGCAATAACTTTTGCAGGAAGAAGTGGCCTCTCACATAGCCAGGGCTCCTTGGCACTTATGCCTTTAATTAGGTCAAATAATTTGGATGATGATTAAAGCAGCAAAACCTACTTTGATGGCATTCAGTCAGAGTATTGATTAACATTCGTGTCTGCATCCTCGTTTTCAGAATTGGAAAATACAGAGATACAAGTGTGAGATTAAATTTTATTTTCTTTAAAGCAATAAACTAGGTTCATCATGGTCTTTTTTGGCAATCAGAGAAATACGAAGCATAAGCTTACAGATTTTCCAGCAACAATACAGAATTGTGAATTCTGAATTCCGATTCGAAGGCACAAACACAGCAATCATTAACGATACGGGCTTGAATTGATAAGATGAATTGGCAAAGGTAATCGAAAGAAAAAGTTGTAAATAAGTGAAATCATTGGAGAAGATTAACACACCCATTCCACAGCCCACCATTTTAATCCAGTCCCTTTGCAAAATGAAAGCTATTTGGACAGGTCTCATCGGAAAAACAAAACTGACCAGATCGTCCACAGGTGATCAGTTCCAAAGCCTTCCCCCAGAGGCAGCCCTTCAAATATTTATCACATATGTATGTATGTTTGCTTGGATCATGATAAGGTTACCAGTTCGGGATTTTTGGACACTGAGCTAAAATGTCACCTGAGACTGTCTGACTTGGACTGGATTCAGAAGCAACGCACCTTGAGAGGCCAAAGGAGAAAAGAGAGGGTGAGAGGGAGAGCAAACAGGCATGGACAGCCCATGTTGCCAGCTCCAATATCCCAGTGCAATTATTTTGTGGCCATCCACTCCTTTCCTGCACAGGAGATAGGGCTATAAGTGCATGTTATTTTTTAATTACAAGGGGGGGTAGAAAAAATCCTGATGATGGGCTGGAAGGTGCCATTGCATTGTTATTTTTTCCTCTCCCTTCGTTTGCTGATTATGTGAGCCGGGCTCCTTTGCTAGCCGATGATAAGCAGAATTTCCATGTTCTCTGCATAATTAATCCATCTCTGCCTCTCTTCATGCCAACTCGCCCGTTATCGCCGGCACATGCCTGAATTGCAAAAGAATCTGCTCTTCAATTGGAACTTATTGATATTCTAAGAAAAAAAAAAGAGAGAGAGAAGGGGGAAAAAACTGAAAATCCTTAAGTTTAAGTCGCAGATTTTTAAATGGATTAATTTCGCTGCAATCGCAGCCATCTAAGGCGGGAAGGCAGGCAGAGCAAATTGAAAGCGTCTCCATGTTTGCAGAATGGGGTCCAGGACGCTGAAATGTACTGGCACAGCTCGCTTTTAAAGTCAGAAAATTACCATTCATTTACATCACATGAAATACTTTTTTATGCTAGAAATATTCAAGAGACGTCCTTTAAATGCCTGCTAATGCTTGATAACATTTCTAACTTTCAACGTTTTGCTAGACTTTGATATGACATGATAGGAATGCCTTCCAGTAGAGAATATTATATCTCTCTTTATCACATATTAGATTACATCATCTTTTTCTTAATCATCCCCAAGTAGTTTTCAAACAATGAAGTCTGTCAATGGTTATGTAGGATTTTGTGTGCTGATGGAAGTCAAGGTTAGTCATTTATTTTTTGTCTACCTACATATGAAATGTTTGTTTTTGCTTCATTTTTCCTCTCCAAATACCTAGAGACCTTGAACAGAAGTAAGAATTCAAAAATAATTTTAATTTCACAGTAGTCGTTGTTTTGACTATTTTCTCAGACTTATTTTTGAGAGATCTCTTCTCACTTTAACGTGTAAATAGTCACACTTTGAAATCTCCTTTGGCTTAGAAAAGATTTAGGAGTTGAAGTCATTCTACAAAGTGTACAGTTCAAGAATCACAAATGCATTAACTTCCAGTCCCAGGATGCTTGCAATTTCCAAGCAAAATGACAGAACCTTTCTTTGTTGTTGATGTTTTAAGTTTTTGATCTTTAAATCTGTTGTATGTTAATTCCCCGACTCCTGAAATGGAACACTTGCTGGGGCTGAGGTCCCCTTAATGCTCTAGGTTAGCTTCAGCAATGCTTTCTCCCTGCGTTTAGATGCTCACACACCTGCAGTTTGTGCTGGTCGGCCTGACAAGGCTGATGTGTTCTTTTAGCTTGGAGAGAACAGTTGTTAACATCAACCAGCAAGAAAATGGGAATTGGAATATCTAAAAATACTCACCAGTAAGTAGGCCCTATGCATTTTTAATTTAGTAGAGCCTCACCAGGCAAAATAATAACAATCATAAATTTTAAGAGTATAACTGAGTTGAACACTACATTTCCTATGGAAAATGAGACAGTGAGCAGTGATATTCTTTGGAGATCATTGTTTCCGTTATGAAATAAGGATCTTCAGAACTACAAGCTAACTTAACATAATATATTGGCATTGGGGTACAAAGGTCTGAATTGTTAATGAGTGATATAAATATTGACATTGTAGTTTTTCCTTAGAAGTAACCCAAAATGAATAAAGAGGTAAAAAACATGTTTAAGAGAAAAATGATTTTATAGCCATAGAAAAACAATGAATATATTGATGATTACAATAAACATAAGAACAGTTCAATGGCACAATGTAACTTAATCATCTTAATTGTAAAATCCCATATATTTCTTAGGCTACCTAAAGGTTGGAAATAGAGGAAGCTTTTAGTTGCACATTGAGTAATTTTGTATAGTCAGCTAAACACTTTAAAGCAATTTTAAAAATGAAATGAAAAATGACCCTTCTTAAAATAGATGTAGCAAAAACATTTCAACCATAAATAACAATTTCACTGACCTTGTATACGCAACCCTTTCATTTAGAGGCATGAATTAAAAAGGACTTCAAAATTGCAGGTGTATCTGGGGAGAGGAAACTTCTGGTCATTCTGTTTTGAAATAAATTCTTTTATTTAAAACTCATCCTATAGTAGGCATTTAGTTCATATTTTGAACACCCTACATAGAGTAGTTATAAGTATACTGATGGGAATCTATGTTTCTGTAAAAATTATATTTTATATTTCTACTCTGAAATCATTCCAATTTTTCCATATATAACTAATAGTTATAACTTAGTTCACATCGTTTAACAATTTTTATGAAATATGTGTTATGCTGGCTTTATTGTTATATTCTAAATTCACTGGATATTTTAAGTGAGTTTGAGGTATCACATTCCTAATTATTAGCACGTGTGCGGATCTGAACACGAGCGAAGCAAATGGTTTCGAGGTGCTCAGTGTCAGATGACAGGCCGAGTCAAACAGCAGTGATGCACTATGAAGTGCTAACTGCAAATATGATATGAATTAGCCATTTCACTGAAAAAACTAAGACACTGACATGGATTCATAAATGATGAACTGACTTATAATAGAAACAATTGAATGTGTTTTTTTTCTCCTTTTAAATTTGAGGATGAATTGAAAAGTGAGGAAGGCTATTACAAATGATTTTCTTGGTGTCAAAAATTGCTAAATTGTCCTCTTTTTTTTGGCATTAGGAAAATGAGTGACAGCCCTTTATGTGTATTGTGCATGATGGATGGATCCCTTCATCCTCTCCTTCTTCTTTTCTTTGTAGTTGGATGGAATGGAACTAGTTACCACCTTTGACTTAGCTTTTTGCTCATCAGATACCTCCATCTTCTAAAACGCAAACTCTCCTATGCTTATTCCAAAGAGTCAAAACGTATCAATCACATCTTCCTCACAGATGTAAGAGCATCATGCACATCTTCAAAAGTGACGTATCTAATGATTCTTTTGTTGATTCTTTGCCTTTTCTTATTCTAACTCCTGGGGGTTTAAACTCACTCAGTGCTGGGAAAAACTTAATATACTTAAACACCTGTCCCTTTCCTGTTCAACCGTCTCACATCAGGTGGTTCCTGTGATAAGGAACAAGGTTCAAAGAGTCTTTAATTTCTCATTTTTTTGTACCCAAACTCTTCAATACGATTGTTCCTCTCCTCAGCTATTCATACGAACCACCGTGGGGCCCTGACTGGTTTGGCTCAGTGGATAGATAGAGCGTTGTTGGCCTGCGGACTGAAAGGTCCCAGGTTCAATTCCGGTCAAGGGCATGTACATTGGTTGTGGGCACATTTCCAGTAGGGAGTGTGCAGAAAGCAGCTGAATCGTTGTTTCTCTCTCATCGATGTTTCTAACTCTCTATCCCTCTCCTTCTCCCTTCCTCTCTGTAAAAAAAATCAATAAAATATATTTTTAAAAAAAGAATCACCGTGGGTCACTGGATATTGTCATTCATCGGCTAAGAGGCGGCCATTCAGAATCTCCTGTTTATCCCGGCCCAGCTGTGTCCACTCAAGAGGGACTGGCACTTTGTGACTTGCCTGAATCTGTTAAGTGGTCTTTCCTCAGCAACAGTTTGTGGTAAAATCTCCACAGTTTTGTTCAATTCCAATAAAATGCATTCCCATTTTTCTTGCTTATTAACCTACAGTTTGTTTCAAGGTCTCTAAAGACGTTTACCAAATTGTTTATTCTCAAGTATAGACAGCTTCTGTATGTCCTTTATTGGTATCCAGTATTCAATATTTTCCAAGTAGAGTACAGAATTTAAAATAGTTGAATCCCCCTCTCACTTGGAACATGAAACTGTGCTTTGAAGAGGCAAATGGAACTGAAAGGTCCCGGCCAGACCCCTGACTTGAGGATGATACTGCCACCAAGTCTCTGTGGGATATTTTCCACAGCCTGCTAGATATCAACTACAGCGTTCTGACCAAAAGAAGTGCGTTTTCTTTAAAACTATCAAGGAAACGGTCTAAAGAAAAGACAGCTGCTGTTTCTGATTCTGATTGGTCACTGATCATCTTTATGGCATCAATAATGAGACCTCACCTTCCTCATTTGTAAGAATTAGAAAAATAATACCGTTTTCCTTCCCTTTTAAATCAGAGTGACCAATGAAAAACTAAACATCGCTGTTTTCCATGATGAGGTAATGATTAGTACACCCATGCCAAGCTAGGTGCCTGTTTGTGCCAACCTCGTGACCATTATGAAGCCATAGCACCCCCACCTTTTTAAAGTATCTATATCCCAGGAGAATATCCTGGTCCTTCTCCGTGAGATAAAGTCTAGTTCACTGGTGTCCCCATTGAGGAGCGGTGCCCATATCTGAAGTCCAGCTCTAGTCTGACTACTGGACAATTTCATGCGGCTATTTTCTCCCCTGTCATGAGCATCAGTCTCCCATGCCACTTATATACGTGTATACATTCCAATCAACTAAATCCCTTAGGTCATTATTTTTTACTTTTTTTTCTTTATTGATTACATATGTGTCCTTATCCCTCCCACCTCCCCCTCCCCACTCATGCCCTCACCCTCCTGGCGTCTATGTCCATTGGTTATGCTTATATGCATGCATACAAGTCCTTTGGTTGATCTCTCCCCCTTGCCCCCACCCTCCCCGGCCTTCCCGCTGTAGTTTGACAGTCTGTTCGAGGCAGCTCTGCCTCTGTATCTATTTTTGTTCATAAGTTTATAATGGTCTTTATTATCCATGAATGAGTGAGATCATGTGGTATTTTTCCTTCATTGACTGGCTTATTTCACTTAGCATAACGCTCTCCAGTTCCATCCATGCCATTGCAAATGGTAAGAGTTCCTTCTTTTTTACAGCAGCATAGTATTCCATCGTGTAGATGTACCACAGTTTTCTAATCCATTCATCTACTGATGGGCACTTAGGATGTTTCCAGATTTTAGCTATGGTGAATTGTGCTGCTATGAACATAGGGGTGCATATATCCTTTCTGATTGGTGTTTATGGTTTCTTGGGATATATTCCTAGAAGTGGGATCACAGGGTCAAATGGAAGTTCCATTTTTAGTTTTTTGAGGAAACTCCATACTGTCTTCCATAGTGGCTGCACCAGTCTGCATTCCCACCAGCAGTGCACGAGTGTTCCTTTTTCTCCACATCCTCTCCAGCACTTGTCGTTTGTTGATTTGTTGATGATAGCCAGTCTGACAGGTGTGAGATGGTACCTCATTGTTGTTTTGATTTGCATCTCTCAGATGATTAGTGACTTTGAGCATGTTTTCATATGTCTCTTGGCCTTCCTTATGTCCTCTTTCGAAAAGTATCTATTTAGGTCCGTTGCCCATTTTTTGATCGGGTTGTTTATCTTCCTTTTGTTAAGTTGTCTGAGTTCCCTGTAAATGTTGGAGATTAAACCCTTATTGGAGATAACATTGGCAAATATGTTCTCCCATGCAGTGGGCGTTGTTTTTGTTTTGTTGATGGTTTCTTTTGCTGTGTAGAAGCTTATTCACCATTTATGACATGCCACTTACCCCGCTATGTCATCTTTTTTTAATCATTAAAGGAATTCAAGCTGAAGTAACAACTAGGTAGCCCTTTATCAGTTTAAATTTGGTAAAGTTTTAAAGCTTATAATGTCAGATTTGCGGGGTAAGAAAGAAGACCTGGTGGTACACTCATCATATATTAGTTAGAGTAATGCTTGTTGCAGTAACAAGTAACCAAAAGTTGCATAATGGCTCAAATATATAAGAAGTTCACTTCTCATTCATGAATGCTTGGTATTGCTAAACACTATGTTGAAGGCTGTTCACTGACATGAAAATGTACTCATTTTTAGATGAACTACATATATTACAAAGTGGAATAAACATTATAATCCATTTCATTTTAAGTGGATTCATTTATATATATGTACATATATACACACTTGTGTACATGAAATATGTACGCATATTTATACATGTCTTGTGAAGATATTCATACTATACAAATAATAAAAATATTATAGGAATATACACTGACATTACAATAGTATGGGTGGCATAATTAAATAAGAGATTTCCTTCTCTCTTTTTGCTTTCCCAATTTATAATCTGTCTGCATTAGAGTATATTATTTTCAATTAGAATTATTTTAGTTTAATTTCTACTAAAATTTAATTTAGTTTAGACTCTGTGTTCCATTTTTGAAAATCTTTTTCTATTCTGGTGTGTCACCAATGTATTTGTACTCCATTCTAGGTTTGTATCCTCTGGAGTTCTCAAACCATGCCTACATTGCATGTAAGTCAGTGCTGAAAACATTGAATACAGCAGAGTCCTTGTCATGACACTGGAGTCCTTCTTCAATGACTTTGTCTTTTTTAAAAATATATTTTTTTGATTTCAGAGAGGAAGGAAGAGGGAGAGATAGAAACATCCATAATGAGAGAGAATCATTGATCGGCTGCCTCCTGCAAGTCCCCCACTGGGGATTGAGCCCACAACCTAGACATGTGCCCTTAACCAGAATCGAACCTGGGACCTTTCAGTTCACAGGCCAATGCTCTATCCACTGAGCCAAACCAGCTAGGGCAATGACTTTGTCTTTCCATCTATGCCCCTAGTGCCTACTGCAGTGTCTGGTACATGTAGGTATTCAGGCATTCATTTAAATAAATTAGAAAGGCATTTGACTTTGGGTGGTAAACACACAATGCATTATATAGGTGATGTGTTATAGAACTGTACACTTGAAACCTATATAATTTTGTTAATCAATGTCACCCTAGTAAAGTTAATAAAATATTAAAAAATAAATAAATTATAAATAATGTGGATATCAATTTATTAAT
>NW_005370223.1:7617078-7634507 GCF_000412655.1 Myotis brandtii
TGTGTTTGTCTACTTTGTCCTAACTTGAGACATAGTAAGAGTGACAATAGAAATTAACACTTATTCATTCCTAATTTTGTGTCAGACATTGTTTTAAGTGCTTTACAGTATTTATTTTTCTAATCGTCAAAACAACCCATGAAGTAATACTACCACTGTATGTGTTTTATGATGTAAAGGTGCAAAGAGATTTACATGATTTGTCCGAAGTCACAGAGTAAGTTGCCAAACTAGCAGCCTAGCTCCAGAATCTGTTTCTAATCAGCAGGTTCTACTGCCTTAATCATCTGCTGGGCTCTTAAGTGTTATCTACAAGTTTGTGCAAAAGGTCTCACCTTATGTAGCCATATGTTGTAGTTAAGGTTCCCTGTTGTATTGTGAACAGAGTCACACAGTTAGCAAGTGAAGGAACTGGAATACAACTAGTCAACTTATTTCCCTTTCCTACACTATTTCTGAGCAAATAGAAATTCTATTAGCGGTGCATAGCTTATTCTTGGTGAACCTCTCTACTGGCTACTAATGATCATTGCTTTCTTTCCTAAATATTTTTTTCCCAAACTGTTTAATAATAAATCCAAAAATTTTAAAAATATAAAAAAAATCAAGATTTCTGGTGTCTAATTTTATCCCTTTTAAACATTTTTGAACATTCAACTGCCAAGAGCTTCCTGGCATCCCTTCTGTTGAAGATTACACAGAAATGATTAGCATGGTTGCAGGTGCACAGCTGTAAGTTCTTTCAGGGCTGTGGGCTGCGATCTTTCAATGCTAAGAGACTTGAACTCTTACTACAGCATCTTGGTTCTTAGCTTTCTCCTCGTTTGTCCTGGATTTCAATTCCCTCAACCATATTTGTTTACTTTTCTCAGTTTCATTTGACAGAAGATGGGTGTGAGGTAGAAGCACACGTTTTCTCTCATTCGTTAACTTTATATTGTCTGTTCTGTGAGGTGGACCAATCCTTTCCTCATTCTTATTCCATATGTATTAAAAAAGACCACTCCTATTATTATTATTATTACCATTACATTATTATTATTTTTGTTGTTGTTAGCCTTGTGTTATTGTTGTTAGCAGCAGTATTAGCATTTTTGAAAGTCTAACTACCTCTGGATTTAATTTCCTGAGACAATCCTTTGCAGTTCATGCAACTTTTTAGAATGGGGTTTTGTATTTATGCCTCTTATCCCATCTTTTATAACCACCATTTAAAGATTTTTCCAGAGATAACCATAACAAATGAGGCTAAAACTGCAAACAAATGTGCATTTTTAAAAATACTCCTCATCCTAACCGGTTTGGCTCAGTGGATAGAGCATCAGACTGAAGGGTCCCAGGTTCGATTCAGGTCAAGGGCACATACCCTGATTGCGGGCTCAGTCCCCAGTTGGGGGCATCAAGGAGGCAGCCAATCAATGATTCTCTCTCATCATTGATATTTGTATCTCTCTCTCCCTCTCCCTACCTCTCTGAAATCAATAAAAATATATTTAAAAAAATACTCCTCTATTTTACAATGTCCCTGTACCTAATACAACTGATTAATTAGTAAAAATTAATTGTATTTCCTCAGCCCCTATAATGATATAATATTCACATAGGAAGTAGCCTATCACTTGTGCATGTAAACATCTAGCCACTTTGAATAGTAGGCTTCTTAGATGATGCTTTCATTATATTATTTACAGTTAAGACCTATTGTGAAATGTATTTTAATGACCTACAAATGTATTCATATTGGTCAATGCTCTTCATATTCGCTCAGTTGTGTTTGGGTTTGTTTTGTAATGTTTGATCAACCAATTTATTATTTTAACTTTCAGTACAGAATATACTTCTAACAAGAGAATCAACTTATCACTGAAATATCCTTAAGTATAAAAAATTGCTGTGATGAGTCTGTCACTTTCTAGGCTCTAATCTTTCTTATTTCCTCTAAAACAATAAGTTTGTAACATTTTTTATATCTAAGAGTTTGGGAGAAATTAAGCCATTCAGTTATGGCAAAACAGATGGCAATTTAGTATCATGGACCAGAGTCAGCTTTTATTTTTTTGGATACTTCTCCGTTTCTCCAATATTGAGGTTGTGATTATTATAGCTAAAATTTCTTTCATTTAGAATGTTCTACGATTATGCAATTATCTTCCTTCTTAGGTACTGGCTGTGGGACTGTTGCTATAATTTCATCTGAGCTGTCTAACTTTCCCCAGTTTGACCTTTAAGAAAATAGCATGAAAATACCCTAATGTTTCTCTCCTTTTTACTTCTCCAAATAATTCATATTACTTGAAGAGTTTCCATCAATACTAATTAGGGTACAAATTCAATATCAATTTTAGTAAAAAAAAAAATAACCCAAGTTTCAGTCACAAAAGAGAACTTTTGGTTTCATAACTGAAAAGACGGTGGGATTAGTACTGGGCATGAGGGGCTCTGTAGTCTTACGTGACATCATCAGGATCTTATGCTCTTTTTTCATGTGTGGCTCCACTGTCCCCTATTCAGGCTTCATTCATTTAAAAACAATTTTATTAAATTTATTGGGGTTAAATAAGATGATACAAGTTTCAAGTTTCCAATTCTGTAACATATCATCGGTGTGTTGCATTGTGTGTTCACCATCCAAAGCAGGTCTCCTTCCGTCACCATATATGTGTGACCCCGTTTATCCTCCTTTACCTCTTCCCACCCTCTTTCTGATCTGGTAACCAACTCGTGTTGTCTGTGTCCAGGAGTTTCCTTTTTAATCGGGATTTCTCCAGGAGCAGCCAGATGGCTCCTGGCCTGAGGCAATCATTGAACCTGAGGGGATGCAGCATTCTTATTAGCCAGACTAGATTACACCCACATGGCAGGGGGTTGAGGGCCACTGTATGGACATTTGTTAATTGCATAAGAAGAGCAGAGTGTTACCACCAAAAGAAAGAAGAAAGGCCCTAGCCAGTTTAGCTTGCTGGATAGAGCACTGGCCTGCGGACTGAAGGGTCCCGGGTTCAATTCCGGTCAAAGGCATGTACCTTGGTTGCAGGCACATCCCCAGTAAGGGGTGTGCAGGAGGCAGCTGATCAATGTTTCTAACTCTCTATCCCTCTTCCTTCCTCTCTGTAAAAAATCAATAAAATATATTTTTTTAAAAAAAGAAGAAAGAATGCTGTGTTTGCTAAGAAGACAGATATCTCCTTTTCTTTTTCTTATTAACTCTTCAATCTTCTGGTTGAGAGTATAGCATGGCAAGCCCAGGTGCCTTGCTTTATTAGAACATAATTTTTAAGTAAATTAAGTTAATCTATTTGTATTATGTACCTATTATGTGGTAAGCTCTGTGCTAAAACGGCAGCTTATTCAAAATACAAGTCCCCTGCACAGGATTTTAAAATTATTCTAGTATTTTGACCCATATTAGAAAATATCATTACATTCTCCCCTGGCCAAATGGTTCTTAGGATGGTTTCATTTATTATTGTGTAACAAACCATCTTGAAACACAGTGGCCTAAAACAATGATTCTCATTTTGTTTAGAAATCTGCAATTTGTATAAGGATCTGCGATAGTACCTCTTCTCTGCTCTACTTGGCATCAGCTGGGGCAGATGGAAGGCTGAGCCTAGAATCATCTGAAGGTCTTTACTGCTCTCATGTGCTTCGTGTTGATGCTGGCCATTGGTGAGACCTTAGCGGGGACTATTGCCCAGAACATGATTTGCCTCTCCACATGGTCTGGGCTTCCTCAGACCATGGTGTCTGGGCTCCAGTGGTGCACATTCTGGGAGAAGATGCAGGCTGTGTTACCTGTTATGACTTACCTCTAAAAGTCACAAGGCATCATTTCTACTGCATTCTATTCCTTGACACAGAAGAGCACATTCTGGAAAAGCACATGAAGAAGATTGGGTGGAAGTAAGTATATTTCTGTGGTCATTTTTAGAAAACCTGACGTGCTATAAGGATACCCTTAGGAATGGCAATGCAACGTGCTTACACTTCTATGTCCTGTTATCTTCTCCCAAGGGTCACTTTTCTCTTGTGCTATTACCCTCTGCATCATGGACCTAATTTTCTCTAATAAATACAGATGATATGTTTACTATTGTAAGGTACAAGGAGAGATGCTGAGATGAGAAAGACTGACTAGCTCCCTTAACAGAGTTTATTTATGCCTGATATCCTGTATTAGAGGAAGAGCTTTCGAACAAGGAATCCCCTTTAATAATGACATCATCATTAGAGAGGTCATATTTTGCCTCATAAGCCATACACCTGCATTTCTCTACATTGTCTTGTTCATATTCTAGTTAAACAGAAATATTAACAATAAACCAATTGGTTTCTCTGTTCCTATGGAGGACTGAGTCACAAATTATTTTGATTCCAAAAATATGACTGTCCCTATAATATAAGTTCATAATCTATCTAAAGGGAATATCATATCCTAAAATTGCAGAAACATCAGGTTTTTAATAATAGGGTGTCCCCCAAAAATGTATATATGCTTTTTTCTGATGCCTCAACTGATGTTTCTTTTTTTTTTTCAGATTTAACCCATTGCAATTAATTCAAAGGGTGCACACATTTTTGGAACACCCTGTAGATATTGTGACCGATATAATTTTTAAAGATTTGGTTCATTTGATGGCAGAGTGAGTTTTTAGAAACATAGCAGCTTTTTCCTTGTGGCCTCTTTTCCAGATCTTTCTCCCACCTATTACACTTGCATCCTCAAAATCCTGCTTACTTACCTACTTCCATTTCTTCCTCGGAGGGTCACAGCAAAAGTCACAGGAGGTTGCTGAACACAGCTTCGTCCTCAGCAGTCTGTGATTTTACACATAATGTAGGACAAAACTCAGGGCTACCGCTAGTCCATTCAGCACTTTACAGCTACCTCCTCTGAACAGACACCACCTTTCAGGGTCAAGGCCTGGAGAGGTGCGCTTCTCTCAGCTCTCACTACCCTGTCTGACCAGCAGGAGGCAGTGGCGCTGCCTGTTCTGGCTGTTGCTGATCTGTGGAATCATGTGAGCTCTGCAGAGCTGTTTGGGTGTCAGATCCAGCCTGTGGGCAATAATGGTTATAGCCTCTGTTCTGAAGAATATGTTTTTATGTACAACTTTCTTTTTAAATCCTGAGTCAGCACAATCTTCAAAACTAGGAGCTGAAAGTAAATCTTATTTTTTTTAATCGAATAGTTTATTATGGGGGTGGGGGGGGGGGGGGGGGGTGTAAACTAACAAAATAGAGAGGATGGGACCAGAGGGAGCCTTTGAGTGTCAGGCCTTGATGAATTCTGGTTGGTCAATCTGCCCCGTTGGAGCACAATTTCAGATCCGCCAACCAAGGCTCCAGGGGTGTAAGAAACTTGCCCTGGGTCACTCAGCTAATAAGTGAAGGACCAGGATTAAAACTCAATTTGGTCTGACATTAAAACTCGTGCTCTTAACCCCTAAATGGACTCCCTTACTCCACTGTGATCCTTTAGTACTGATCTGTGTATCTTGGCTATAATATTTTACAATTTTACATAGTTTGGATAATTTGCAGGTCAAATTATCTACTGATGTGCAGTTCTTTTTTTTTGGAGTTTTAATTCAGTAGAGTCTAATGATTTGATTCTTTTTAATCAGCTCTACTCTGTGGAATTGTTCTGTCCTGTGTCTTTAATGGAATCGTGGGCAGATTTCACAAGTTTCTGGCTATTCTCGATTATTAAGATTTAGTCTAGTCCATTTTATAAATTTCCTATCCAGTTCAGAGTGTTCCCCTCCCCCATGCTGATCAGATTTGTCATTAGAAGACAGGATTCTCAAAGGGGGGTTGTTTCTGTTTTGCTCCTCCTCCCATCTCCCCCAGTTCATCACTTCTCCTTTGGGTCTAGCTGCGACACAGTTGTGGGCTGGAAGGATGAAAAGCAAGATTTCTCTTGTATCACTCACCTGCCATGCTCTGGCTCCTTCAGATTCTGTTTAGGGTTGACATGAGGTGAAATTTTTGAGATCATGTCCAGCATCCCTCTAACCCTTTCTTCGCTGAGAACGCCCTCAGAAAACGGAGACCTTTCTCCCGTGGCCCCAGTCAGCACTTGCATCTGGCCGCCCTTGGCAGGTGAGTCAATAGCTTTTGTCAAATTGCCACTCCATGCTCTCCACCTGCAGCCAAGACCTTCTTCTACTTCCTTCTTCCCTTCCTTTCCTACCCCACTTCTCCCTGCTCTTTCTTTATCTCTGTCTTTCCCTTCTTTCTTCACCATTTAATTAGCTCTTACTTTATAAACACATATACAACCAAGGCATATGAGCCATGTTCCAGGCCCTTAGGAATATACAGACTAACACCTAAAGGAGCTTAGGTGTTTGGGCTTCAGAAGGTTCCTAGCTGCAATTTATTTGAGTAAAAACTTGAACAAAACACCCTTGTTTTTTTCTCGTTTGGAAATTGTAGGATTCTGATGATTAACCTGAAATATAATGATTTTTAATAAAGCAATTCCATTTATACATCACCATAAATTTCTCCTTTTCCCACCCTGTCAATAATTCTAAACTAGAAGAAGGAAAGACAATTTGAGATTTTTTTCAATTATTGCATTATTATTAAGCCCCCTAACCAGAGGCCTGCGGGCATGAAGCCTGGCCTGAGAAGTCAATTTCTATCTATTTTTATTTGTTCAGCTAGAGTTGACATTCAATATTATTTATTAGTTTCGGGTGTACAGCATAGTGATTAGACATTTATATAATTTACAAAGTGATCCCCCCAAAAGTCTGGTACCCATCGGACATCATGGATAGTTATTACAATATTATTGACTATATTCCCTAAGCCTTTACCTTATATCCCTGGGGCTGTTTTATAAATACCAATCTGAAATTCTTAATCCCTGCACATTTTTTTCACCCTGCCCCCTCAATCTGCCAACCCCCCATCCCACCTGGCGACTATCAGTTTGTTTTATGTATCTCTAAGTCTGTTTCTGTTTTGTTTGTTCATTTATTTTGTTCCTTAGATTCCACACAAGTGAAATATATTTCCTTGAGTTCTATTATTGGATTATTAGGAACCCCTGTGATTTCTCACAGGTCTGAGTTCACAGACAAGTCAGCGCTATTCTTCGCTTCTTCTTTTACCATATTATTCTGACATAAAAAGTGACACATTCATAGACTGTTCATAATAATATAGCTCCACAGCTATTTTCTCAAATATCCTTGAATTACCTCATTCTATAACTATTATTGGAAATATTTTTCTGAATAAAAATTTAATTTAGAAAAACACTTCAAGGTTTATATTGATTGTAGAATTTATGGCTACTTTATTCTTGGAAAGTACATGAACTAAAATATAGGCTTCTTACACTACCAAATTTGTTTGATAAATGCACAATTTTCTCATTAGAGGTGGTAGCAGTTTATGTTTTCATTAGTAAGTGGGACTGGAATTCTACGTATAAATAACAAAAAGTTAAGAGGATGTTTTTATTATTTCATGACAAATGATCTTTTAAGAGATTTTTTTATTCAGAAAAACATTCAGAAATCATGAGGTGGTATTATTATTAATTTAAAGATAGCTTATTTCTCTATACGGTTCTAGGGTTTATACACAACTTGAATTTCAATGTCTGCACCTGAAATTTCATACGTTGTCAGCTGACTCTCAAATCAGGAGATTTTAAAGGATCAATTGCATTTGTTTTGAGTTTTTTGTTTGTTTGGTTGTTGTTGTTGTTTTTGCTAATACAAACAATGCCAAGGGACCCATTTCTTTATAATAAAAGAGATTAAAACCCAGGATATGGATACTTGTAATCGTAAGTTTCACATACTGGCTCTCTTTTATATTGTGTTATAGGGTATGGCACGCTTTTAGTTTGAAAATCAGAGTGCATACAGGCTCTTTTCATGATGACCACGGAGATAATTTTTAAAGACGAAAAGAGACCTCCTTCAGGGCGGCAACTCAGCCAGGCTCAGGGGCTACTTACAGACGCGTCACTTTTCTGTCATAGGTGATGACTGAGCTGCACTTTTGCCAACAAGTTAGAGAATTCCACATCAGCCCTCAGAACTTAAGAGCAAGGATGTGAATACTGGTGAGCCCTTGAATTTTTTATAAAAGGATGGTATTCTCGTTCGTTCAACTCAGTTTGCATTCCCGACTCTGTCGTCACAGGCACTGAGCCCCATGCTGAAGCTCTGGTCCAGGGTAATTTGCCAGGGTTGCTCCTCAGACAAGAAGCGATACTCCTGTGCTGAGCGACCTAGTTAGACCACAAGGGTCTGCTGCCTCATTAACAAAACTGAGTACTCATGAACCCAGAAAGGTGACACTCAGTGGTGTGAAAGAGTATTATCCTTCGAACTCCCCTTAAAAGAGATGATTTGGGGCTGTCCTTGCATCCTCGTGTGCTAAACGAAGAAGTTTCTGTATTAAGACCCAGGACCATGGGTAGGGAGGAGCCAAGGACAACTCATTAAAGACCTGGGAGGGTTGCATGGAGGTTCTAAGGTCTAAGCCAATCCTCGCTTTAGAAGGCAAAGGTCAGACATCATTGTGCCTTTTGTTTACTGTGTGTTTCCTCACTTGAAAAATCATGATTGCTAGTGGATCATTCTCTGGCCAGTAAGTTGCTGTTTTGAGAGTTTGGTGTAATTTAACCAGCATGTTCATGCCATTTTAGGAATAAGGAATGATCATTTAAAAATCTTTAATTTAAAAATCCTTCAGAAATGAAACTAGCTTGTTATACTGTGATTCCTCTTTTAAAAAAGCATAAGGAGAGCTTTATTAACATCAATTTTCTCCTTTTGATGCCCTCTGTGGGAGGTGCTAGCCAAATTCAGATATGTTTCCTAGGACTCACCTCAAGGGCCCTGATTCTATGGCTTATTCAGGTAGAAGCCATAGAACGGTTCTTCCTCACGTTATGAGATGTCAACTTATTGAGGATTTTTGCTTAATAGAGTGGTTGCTTATAAAGACGGGGGTTTTAAAGTTTCTACTTAAGGTTATGTGTTCATGTATAACCCTACTGAGATCCCCTAACACTCTGGTATGTAAAAGAATATATCTATTGGCCACTCAGGAAACATACCTCCCTTTGAGGAGACCTTTCTTTTTTTCCCCTCTTTCCTTTTTTTTTTAAGTAATGCTGTTCCTTGTTACTTTTAGTACCCGTATATCTTGAAATGCCTGTGCTATTGTTTTCAGACCAGATGGCATAGAACCCATTGTTAATAATTTTCCCCGAAGTAGATCACATTGCCCAATTTTTAAAATTCATTGAATTCGATAACATATTGACCATTAGGAACATTATAAGATTTGCATCTGAGATAGTACATCACCATTAATAAATCAGCTATTCAAATGACATAATGTTACAATTTATTGTAGACTATGTGAATTTTTTTCACTAAGTGAATTTTGTTAGCAGGGAATCCCCTGATGAAAAAAAAAAGCATAATATTAATTACTAGCACCATCTGTGCAAAACAATAGGAAAACCAATATTTTAATACAATGAGTTCATGCATGTCAGTTATCTTCAACATTAAATGCTGCAGTTTTGTTGATGCCGTTTACCTGTCTATTAATTTAAATAATGAGTGTTCTTACCGAGGTTAAAACTATGAATAAATGAATTAAAATTAAATATGATGAAACATTTAAATAAGTATAACATGCATCTGATTCATTCTCCAAGAACATATCCTGTATGCACATATGTATATACAAATTACTGTACCATCTGCTAGGTTTTTACAGGCTAAGCATGAATTTTCTTTCTACACATACAAGGCATATTGTAGATGCCTTGTAGAGAAGGGATTATTCAGTTGAAAAGGTTGAGACAATTGGTTGAACTACTGCCTGGCAGTGGTCAGACTGGAAGAGTACCTTCCAGTGATGGGGACAGGGGTCATCAGAGGAAAGATCATATTCTATTTAAATTTTAATCTCTCAAGCTAACAGTTTGCTAATTATGACAACAGATGCTGTTTGAAGCAACAAAGGACCCCTTTTATTCGTCCTTTTAAACTACTGTAACCTGCCACCTGGTATGTTCTCTTTATATCTCCACTTTAAGTTCTGGCCTCAACAAATACAGGGTGGGGCAAAAGTAGGTTTACAGTTGTTCATAGGGAAAATAACACAATAATTTATAAACAATAATGCAAGAATAAACTGTTTTGCCTACTCACAACTATAAACCTACATTTGCCCCCTCCTATATTTATTGAAGAAATGAATGAGTGATATTTTGGAGAAGGAGATGGTGAACAAAGTGGCTTTTCTTAGCTGCCAGTACCAATCATCTCAGGTTGGCTTATTTAGATAGTTCAGTACCTCATCCAGCCAAAGTTCTCTTACTAACCGAGACAGCCTTCAGCGCCTCGGAGTGCATACAGTGGGGTAGGGAATCATTGCTGGAAAACATGGAGACAAGCAATAGACCTTGTATCTTGTGGGTTTCTTGTAATTGATAATTAATCTAAGCGTTTTATTGAATAACACTGAGGAGCAGTGATCAGACTTCCTTACTTTTCCATGTTCTGCTGCAGCTAGAAGGAAGTCTCAGGTCCACAGGTTCCAACTTCTAAGATAAGACAATTCTCTGTTGAAGAGAGAGGAGAATGGACGTGCCATTGTTAGCATTTAGCCCTAACTCAGAATGTCCGTGTATTTTTAAAGTTGTATCTTGACTGTTTCTTTAAATATTAGTTTGGGGTGAGCTTTAGGGTTAAGCATCTTTAACAGGATAATGTTTTCAGAGCCTCAACACTTAACACCACACTCCTGGGTTTGATTTCTGAACTTCATAGTTGTGTGACCTTGGACATAATTATCAAATGACTCAACTTCTATTTCTAGGGTATAAAATCATCCTGATAAAAGAGCAATGGCACCTTTTACCTCTCACTAATTATATACAGTACTAGAGGCCCGGTGCACAAATTTGTGCACCAGTGGAGTCCCTCGGCCTGGGCTGTGGGATCAGGCAGGTCGAAACTGGCTCTCCAACATCCCCTGTGGGGTCCTGGATTGTGAGAGGGCACAGGCCAGGCCAAGGGACCCCACTGGTGCATGATTGGGGCCAGGGAGAGAGGTGAGAGGTTGGCCAGCTGGGGAGGGACAGCGGGAGTGCTCCAGGAGGTGTCTGTCCTGTCTCACTCAGTCCTGATCGGCTGGACCCCAGCAGCAAGCTAACCTACCAGTCAGAGCGCCTGCCCCCTGGTGGTCAGTGCACGTCATAGTGAGTGGTTGAGCAGCCTTAGCATATCATTAGCATATTACACTTTGATTGGTTGAATGGCCAACCGGTCAACCAGACACTTAGCATATTAGGCTTTTATTATATAGGATAAGATGAAGTAATATCATGATCATCAGTAATGATTATTTATTGCTCATCCATTGAGTGAAAGGAAGTACAAGAGTTATAAAGGATGTGAGCCCTTCAGAAGAATATGAAGAGGCTGTCACAGAATAAACATGAAGAGATCCTCAAAACCATTCCTGGTAAGGAAGAGTCAAATTAGATAGCATCACACAGGAGAGTCAGAGTGTGGGGCAATAGGAGCTCTCATGCACAGTAGGAGGGAAGGTTTCGTGGAACATCTTTTTGTGGGAAGAAAATTTAGAAGTAGCTCAAAAATTCAAATGGCCATTTTGTTGACCCAGAAATTTTACTTTTAGGGATCTATCTTTGTCCTGTTGATGCACTGACCTTTAAAAATAAGAAACTACTTGGGTATTTTAAAAACAAGAGAATTAGCGATAAGGATTAAAAGGATTTCTATAAAAATTATTTCTATAAGAATTGTATCCTCAGACTTGATTTTTAAAAATCCAATAGCATGTCACTCTGAATAGTTATAGTGTAAAGGACACGTCTGGAAATACTGAACAATCATGTTAAAAAGATTGAGAAATATGCATTAAGAAAACAACCAAAAGAAAGTTGGCCTCCAATTTTAGAAAGAGGCACAATAGAATTTACAGAAGTCTTGTCTACATGCTGTGGAAAGGACAGTAGCTCATACAATCAATGGGAACAGGACAAAGACTTGGAAACACCAGGAAACAAGGAAGCTCAGATGGGAGTCAGGAAGCAGGAAACACTGCAACATACTTGTGCAGGAATAGCCTGGCCAGCATGTTACCACAGCTGCCACTGCTGTCATCACCTCTGCTGCCGCTACTGTGAGGATTCTGACCCTCAAAATTCCTTAATTCCTTCTTTGACTCACTTCCTGTTCAGAGTCGGGAGCTCGCATCTAGATGATGAGCTCGTGTCGTGTGTGGAAGACAGGAAGTTCACAGAAAGGAAGCTGAGAGGCATGATGAAGAGTAATATATGAGAAGGTCTTAGGTGTCTCGAAAGATACAAACAATGAGAAACAATTGCCACTGTGGAAGGAAAGGGACAGACGAAACAGCATTTTGAAAATTCTATATACTTATATGCCATTTTGCAATGTTTCAATGACGAAATTGCACTTGTGCATGGCCTGCGTATTTTTTTTTTAAAATAGGTTTTAAAATTAAACTTTAAAAAATAATTTTTGCCTTTAAGAGTGAGAACCTTATGGCCACAGCACTTTGAAACTTTCATGGGAGTAATTGATGAAAACCCCGCTTCAGCAAAATTCAAGGGAGTAGAAATCTCCCTGGGACGGAGAGATTTCACTGTTGGCTAATCTACTTTTTTTTACTCCTTGAAATACGTTGGCTTCATCTACCTTTGGAAGTTCCTTCTGTTGAAAACTCTGGGTGATTTTTTTCTCTCTCTCTGAAGCCAGGCGAATACTTTGTAGTCAAATAAATTGTCAGAAAAAAATTGCTGCATCTAGAGATTTTGCTGTAGTAAAAATGTTGCCACTGCCTTCTTAGAGGAGCTCACCATTTGGGATTATAATTTTTAAAAACATTTTAAAAAAGAGCTGTATTATGTAATTTTTAAATTAACCACGCGGTTAGAGAATTTTAGTTTTACATATGTGTGGGAGTGTTGGTGTGTGTGTGTGTGTGTGTGTGTGTCTTAGTGATAGAGACAGACAGACAGAAAGAGATAAACAAAGAGGCAGACAGAGAGAAAACTCTTTAAGGCCAGCATAGATATTTATACTCTAAGAGAAATAACTACAAATTTCAGTTGGTTATATGCTCCGGATTAACTAACACTACTTACCTAACACTGTAACTGAAGTTAGTTTTCTACAACATAATCCAAGAGGGTCACATTTTGGAGGTCTCCTCTGTGATACCTACATGTTCGTTCACCCATTATTTGATTCATTCATTTCTTTAACAAATCTCTATTAAGTTATTCTTCTATGGCAGTTTTCTTGCTAGAAAATGAGGAGCCGGAGTGAATCAATACAGTATGGGGAGAGAAATACACCTAACCAGGCAATTCATAATATACAGCGTGATCTATGCTACTATGTGATGGGTGCTTTGTAAGCTCAGGAAGAAGGCACAGTTTGGCTCAAATAAACACAAAAATTCTTTTTTAAAAAAAGGCACAATTCTAGATTGGAGTGAAGATTTGGTGAAGGAGAGGGTTGTGGGGGGAGGTGTCATGAAAGCAAGTGTAAACTGAATGTAAGGGTGGAAACTATAATAGAAAGGGCAAGTGATTTTAAATGGCTAATTGACAGGGTGAGATCACTGGAAGATGCTGGGGCAGCGAGACAGAAGATTAGGGGTATCATTGTTTTTAACGGGTAGGTAAGATTTCTACTTGCATGCACAACTCCGGATTGATAAGAAGGGGTTTATAGTGGATATCTGCTGGTTTTACTCCCCAGTATCTATTCACTTTCTTTTCTAATACTATAACCTAAATTCCATTTGAGGAATTAGCTCATCGTATCTCTCTCACACACACACACACACACACACACACACATAGCATTTCTAAGATGGAACACATGACTTTGAACCCACCGCTAGTATCCACTCCCTTAGCCACATTAAATGTTCTAGACTAGCCCGCCGCCATGGCTCAGTGGTTGAGCATTGTCCTATGAACCAGGAGGTTGCAGTTCAATTCGCAGTCAGGCAGGGCACCAGCCCAGGTTGCGGGATCATCCCCAGCGTGGGGCATGCAGGAGGCAGCAATCAATGATTCTCTCTCATCATTGATGTTTCTGTCTCTCTCCCTCTCCCTTCTCTCTGAAGTCAATAAAAACATTAAAAGCAAAAGACTTGAGCATGTGATCCAATCAAAACTAAAGTCAAACTTCTTTGGCAATTTCCAGAAAAGAGATGTTCATTCTTTTCCCTTAGGCCTGAAACCAGAGAGGATGTTGGGGCTGAGGCTCTAGGTCACCTCTTGCTTCCAGGTAACGCTTGATGCTAAAGCCAACATGACAGAAGGCAAAGTAAAAAGATGGAGAGAAACCAGCTTCTAATGACGTTTTCTGGGCCCTGAGTCCAATCTTGTTATTTTATGTAAGCCAACATGTTCCCTTTTTGCCGAAGTGAGTTTGGTGATACTTCCCTTCACTTGTGACCAAAAGTCCTACTAGAAGCAGCCCCCAAAGAGGAAGCGGTGGGGTGGAGATAGAAGGAAACAAACTTACGTTTATTAAGCAACTATCTTGTCCCACCATGTAAATCTAGGCACTGACAACTTTTTATGCTTGTTTGTTCATTTTTAAATTAAATGAGAGAATCTGTGTCTTAGTACGAAGGTTTGTTTGACTCCAAATCCTCTTTCTTTTCCATTACACTGTGCTATCTGTTTGAGGTTTACTCTAGGCCAGCATTTCCTATCCTGTGTTCCAGGAAACACGGATGTTCAGAGAGATATTAATAAATGTCATATGAAGACAAAATTCTTAACATGTAAGAAACTCTTACTGTGTAAGAAAATTAATAAACGTGTGTGCTTATCTTATTTGATGTTTTTTAGAAGTTGCTGAAAGGTCGATGAGAGATCACCGACAGAATGAAATAAGGGTGGCTAAAACTTATGCATTGATGCATAGGCAACATGTTCAAACCATACAATCCATTTTCAACCTACACCCTGATCAATAGTGTGTGTGTGTGTGTGTGTGTGTGTGTGTGTGTGTGTGCTTTAATTGATTTTAAAGAGAGGGAGAGAGAGAGAGAGAGAGAGAGAGAGAGAGAGAGAGAGCGCAAAACAGATTGGCTGCCTCCCACACATGCCCTGACCAGGGATCGAACCTGCAACCTGGGTATATGCCCTGACCAGGAATCAAACCCATAACCTTTTGGTGTACAGGATGACATTACAACGAACTGAGCAACACTGGCCAGGGATGACCTATAGTTTTTATTGGAGAATTAAGTTTGTGTTTGTAACTTGCTTTGGGGATGTTATTCAAAGTGTGTTGCTCTTAGAGGTTCGTACTACACATTGGTATACAGCTGACAAAAGGAAGTTTTAAATAAAAAACATACTCTAATAGTTCTCAAATAAAACAACAAAGAAAATCAGAATGATTCAAAGTGAACATGATTAATGACAATTTGTAAATTTTCAAACAAAATTGTGAGGTGAGCTGTCCAACATAAATAATTAAGTATTTTGAAATCTGCTGTATATTAGTTAAAACACTAAATTTTTGTTATTCTTTTTGCTAAAATTTGCTTTTAAAAATTAGAATTTTATAATATCCTGGAACTTAAAAAATATTGTAATGTATTTGATGCTGTGCTTAAAATGAAGACATTCCTACTATTTATTAAACTACATGAAAAAAGACAGAAATACACTATTCTCAAACAAAGGATAGGTGGTTTTATGCCATATTATAAAACTGCTTAATAAATTCTCATTTACTTCATCTAGATATTTTAATTCTTTTGTTTCTTAATTTTTAAATTGACTTAATTTCTGTAGTGCTATTTTTGTGCACTTATAGAATTTTTTAAAGATATGAATAAACTTAGATTTCTTGAAAAAAATATTTCATCAATGTCTTACTTTTCAATGTCTTACTTGTCCCCACAACTGGGAATCGTTTCTAGGCTGTGGGCAGTGTAAACCTTACCGAGGTTACACATCATAACTGTCTACTGCCCAAAAAAGAATAAAGAACTGGCTAATTATTCCCAACCTCACCAGTTACTGTGAAAAAAATAAATAAATCAATAAGAAGAAAAAGGGCCTCACTACTCAATACTTTGGATACCTGGGAGTCCTCTGGAAATCCAGATTCTAAGGAAGAAGAGTGAGAAAATGATAAGTGTAGGGAGCGGCTATAGGGTTAAGCCTCGGACTGGCCTGTTGGCAAAGCCACAAACAAGTCCCAGCTTAGAGGGCACAGCCCTCTTAGCATAATTAGGCTTGACCTTATGATGCTCCCTAGATCTTATCTGGGTAGCTAATGGGCCAAGGGAGATGCAGCAAGTGCTGCCAAAACAAGTGAAACTCACAAGAACATTGTAACTATGGTGATACCTTGTTTACCTCTGGCTATAAAATAAAGGCTCAGCTTGCTGTCTAGGTCCCTCTCTGTGGCCTTAGCCAGGCACAGGAGATCCACCTAGACCAGGGGTGGGCAAACTTTTTGACTCGAGGGCCACAATGGGTTCGTAAACTGGACCGGAGGGCCGGAACAAAAGCATGGATGGAGTGTTTGTGTGAACTAATATAAATTCAAAGTAAACATCATTACATAAAAGGGTACGGTCTTTTTTTTTTTAGTTTTATTCATTTCAAACGGGCCGGATCCAGCCTGCGGGCCGTAGTTTGCCCATGGCTGACCTAGACCCAGCTTATTCTCTTTGTCTTTTCTACATCCTTCGCCACCCCCCCTCAGGCTCACCGAACCCTTGGCTGAGCTGGCCCGGCACAGATAAGCATGCTAGTGAATAGAAATATTTTGCTAAGGTGAGGAGAAGGCCTAAGGGTGACAGTGGAAGGATGTATCTATATGGCCACGTGTGTTTTGTTATGTGACAATGGGCACCATCCTTAGGAAACCACAGGGAGGCCATACACATATACATTCCCGCCAGCGGGGTGGGCATTGGCAGATGGACCTCTCTCTCTGCTCCATTCTGTTTTCGCTCAGCAGCCTTTTCTGTGAGTCTCTTTGCCGATCTGGGCTGCCATTTGGCTGACCCAAACCCATTGTCCAGCACGGTTTCATAACCATAACCACAAGCATAGTGTCACTATTTAAAATTCTTCATAGAGAAAAGCTAATTTGGGTCAAATATCCAACTCTGACCCTGGAAGTTTGATCATTAGGATCAAGGTCAATGTAGCCTTCTGGGAGTGGCAGGTAAGATATTTTATTTAAGAAAAAGTTTTGCCCCAGAGGAATGCTGAGGTTCTCTGCTCTCTAATCATTTGATGCTTTGTATCATAGAAAGTATACCATAAGGGATTTTCGGACCTACTTCGGACCTACTCCACAATTTTGGAATCTACACAG